>NC_056501.1:48667858-48675513 GCF_014905685.2 Nematolebias whitei | reverse complement strand
CCTTTATCACAATATGCTAATTTTTTGAGAAGGACCTGTACAATCCTTGATGGAGACACAAAAGGATCTGTCAGCGAGGTAAGATCTGAACCAATTGAGGGCTGATCCTGTGACGCCCACCCACTGCTCCAACCTAGCAATGAGGATCTCATGGTCGATGGTGTCAAAGGCGGCTGTGAGGTCCAACAGGACAAGCAGCACAGAATCACCAGTATCTGTGAATCTGAAAATGTCGTTAAAGACCTTCAGCAGGGCAGTTTCAGTGCTATGGACAGGTTTAAAGCCAGATTGGAATAGCTCATGGCGTGATCCTCCAGGAAACACTTCAACTGGGACTCGACTATTTTCTCCAGTACTTTAGAAACAAATGGGAGTTTGGAGACAGGCCGGTAGTTGGAAATGACTGAGGGGTCAAGGTTTGTTTTTTTCAGGAGAGGCTGGACAGCAGCATGTTTAAAGGATTTTGGCACCACGCCAGTGGATAAACTACTGTTTACTATGGCAAGAATGGACGGACCTAGAGTTGGAAACACCTCCTTTAGTATCTAAAAAAGTTAAATCTGGTCCTCTGGACATTCAAAAAAAACAAAACAAAGCAAATCAACAAAAAAATGTAGAAACGTTTCGTCTCTCATCCAAGAGACTTCCTCAGTCTGAGGAGCTGTATTCAACTCAGTCTCTTAAATAGCACCGTCTCAGAGTGGATCAACCAGTTTTGCTGCTGACAACCAAAACTAGCTGATCACATGCTCAAGAAGGACCATCAGCCTAACAATGGATCATTAGCACACTGATGGCTGTTTACTGTTCACAGAGGGCTGAGTGATACTAGCAATCACAGCATTGTAAGAGGGGGACAGTTGAACCCGGAGGCCTTCACCCCTGTTTAACGATGGACGATTTCTTTTCACAAAGATGGCCTCCTTTACTCCTCTCTCAAACCATTGTTCCTCTCTGTCCAGGATGTGAACATCTTCATCCCTGAAAGAGTGACCGCTGGCCTGGAGATGAGTGTAGACCGCAGAGTCCTGGCCTGATGATGTTGATCTTCTGTGCTGGGCCATCCTTTTGGCCAGTGGCTGTTTTGTTTCCCCGAAACAACATGACCCAGAGTCTTTAAGCAGACAGAGTTGAACTGGGATGTCAGCTCCTCAGTGGTGGTGAGAAACACTGGGGGCTGAATTATCATTTCAGAGTTATAAACATCTGTGAAACGTGTGGCAGTGAAGTGGTTAATGGTCCGAGTCCTACGTGCAGGAATGCACGATTTAGGAGTTAGATGGGGGAAGGTGAACTCAAACCAGACTGGCATGTGGTCTAAAAAAACATTATCACCAATAGCAAGATTATTAACAGTCATATCATGAGTTAAAACAAGGTCTAGTGTATGTCCACGCTCTTGGGTGGGACCGTTTACATGCTGAGTTAAATTAAATGAGTCCAATAAATCTAAAAAGTCCTTAACCAAGGGCTTCTCAGGACAGCACACGTGCAAATTAAAGTCCCCAATAATGAAAAGATGCTCATATTTTAGTGTGATTTCAGCCAAGAAGTCAGAAAACTAATTTATGAAATCCTTAGACCGAGGTGGGCGGTAGACAAGTGCAAATAACGTCGCAGGTGAATGTCCGAGTTCAGACGCTCAGCTCAAAGCTGGCGTGGGAAACTGGGATGGACAGTTGTTTACAGTCAAAAGTTGATTTGAATATTGTTAATAATCTACCACCGCGCCGGCCTGATGGCCGCAGGGCGTTAAAATACAAACAGTTCGGTGGCAGTAATTCCGTCAAGGCGCTGGACTAACCCTGAGACATCCAAGTCTCTGTGATACACAGAAAGTCCAAATCGTGCTCTTGAAAGTAATCCCTGAGGATAAAAGTTTTGTTGGTAACAGCTCTTGCATTGACCAAACACATCCGGATATTGTCCAAAGTGGAGCTAGCAGCGGTGGAGTTAGCGCGCGTTAATGGCCGCAGGTTTTCAATAACAGCCCCTCCAGGTCGGTCCGAGCTGCGCAATGGCTGACAACTTCCGCTGGTTACCTGGTCCGGGCACACAGGAAGCTGGCGATGGAAACCATGACTGCTAGCTGGAGAGGAAGATGCAGCGCGCAGAGCTTTCAGCTTCACCAGCTGAACAGCACGTTTTCCCCGGCGTTTGAAACGATATCTCCGGGCAGGGAGGTGAGGAGCGCAGCGAAGGTAAGCTGGCACGTCCGCCAGCAGGGGGGGAGGAGGGGGGGGTCCAGAGGTACACTGATAATGGTCCAAATAAGCGACTCCAGTGCCAGAAAAACAAAGATTCAAAAGTTGTTGTCTGTCATACACCAGCAGAGAGTTGATGTCACAGATTTGAAATGTAAAAAACAAAAATAATCCGAACACCATCAGCAGAGGTGGATTGCAAGCCATGTACATGGGCACCATCTTGTAAGGATGTGTCAAGGATGCTCTGACCTACATTACCTATGTAGATTGCAAAGAGGGTGGGTCCTAAGACTGAGCCTTGTCATACACCATTGTTGACTGTTAAATAACTGGAGGAAGTACCATTATGTTGAACACATTGCATCCGATCTGAAAGACAGTTAGAGAACCAACCAATGGTGTGTTCTGAGAAACCAATTTCTGAGAGCTCATGACACAAGATGTCATGATCCACAGTGTCAAATCTTTAGACAGGTCTACGAAAAGTGCAGCACAATAATCCTTAGCTTCCAGTGTTTCAACAATGTCATTAAGAACCTTCAGTGAAGCAGTCGTTGGGCTGTGTTGTTTCCTGAAACCAGATTGATGGAGAGGTAAGATGTTAAATGAGTCCAGGTAATTTTTGATTTGAGAGTTTATCAGTTCTATTTCATGTAGGCTTCGCCCTTTAAGGCTGTCGTTTGTGGGATTCATTCCGTCACGCGAAGCGTAGCACTGAAAACTTTAGTCCACGCCCACCTGTTGTGTGGGCTTTACCCGGTCTGTAAAAATTACATTGAGAGCGGGTAATCGGCTCCCATTTTTCTTCAGCAAGCAACCAGCACTGATTTTCAAAACAAGAACGCGATGTCAGCACCAACACCATCCACCTGTGCCCGTCCTGCAAGACCTGCTACAAGCCACCTGGCTCCAACACTCCCCCTCCTTGCCGGAGAAACTGCAGAAAAACCTGCTGGAGGGCCCCATTATGACGGACGTGCTGTTCGGGGCCAATTTCAAGGACATGCTTGAAAAATCAAAGAAGTCGGAGGAGGTGTCAGAGACTGTGTGTCACCTGATGAAGCCGCACCCCTCCTCCCGTCCCACCGCCAGCTGGAGAGATCGTCGTGGCCAGAGGCAGCAGCAGAGACGCTCCACAGCTGCAACAGTGTCCTCCCACCCAGCTCCGCCGCTGGCCCCTTCCACCAGAGAACAGTCCTTCTCATTGCGGCAACAAGCGGCTCAGCGTTTACCCAGAGACTGCCAACAGGCGCCGCCCTGGAACAACCAGTCACAGGGCTCACGGGGGAGAAGATATAAGAAATTATATCCTGATGCATGCTCAATAATCCAGGTAGAAAAATCCAAAAAAGTTCAATCTGGTCCTCTGGACATTAAAAAAAAAAAAAAAGCCAAAAAATGTAGAAACGTTTCGTCTCTCACCCGAAAGACTTCCTCAGTCTGAGGTGCTGTATTCAGGTCAGTCTCTTAAATAGCACATTCTCAGAGTGGATCAACCAGTTTGCTGCTGACAACCAAAACCAGCTGCTCACATGGTTGCAGCTGGACGAAACGTTTCTACATTTTTTTGCTTTTTTTTTGTTGAATGTCCAGAGGACCAGATTGAACTTTTTTGGATATAAGAAATGACTCCTTGCGGAGGATGTGTCTGTGTGTAATGATGATATAAGTTTTAAAATAAAACGAAAACATCATTCATAGAATAAAGTGTCTGATTCCAACCTGACTGTCAGATCGAATGATCTCACAACGGCTTCTCTTCACACAACCTCCACACAAAACGAGCCGGTAACCTCAAAACAGGTTTTTAAAAGTCACCGCAGCTCAAGAAACCACACAAAATGCTCGCTTGGCACTGCAGCTAAAAGTGATTCTTCTCAGCAGACCAAGTCCAGAAGAAAACCTCGCTCTCAGCCCAGGTTGTTCTAATTTTTCTGACCGCAGCGGGAACAAACGCGTTTCCCCATGACAGCTGCAGTCTCCACCCAAACAGCGCCACATTTCTAAAGGCGCTCACGCCTCTCTTCAGTGCGCGTCAGCTCACATGAACTCTGATGTGAGCCCGCAGCATGAGCGCAGCACAGAGGCGTTCCCAGAGCCCTTTCAGTGAGGCCCCCCCATGGGTCGCTCGGAGAGCTTCTCCAGAGCATATGACAGCGGTGGGGGCTTTGACTTGGCTGACGTCCGTAAACGACATGACACAACACAAAAACGCGTGCCTGCTCCCAGAGCATTCGCAGAGTGGCAGCGAGTGTGCCCCCTGTACAGATGGATGGACTGTCTGATCAGCAGAGGTTACACGCTGCAGTTCGCAGCTTAACCCCCACCGTTTAGAGGGATTATAGAGATGGTTCTGTCATCTCTAAAACAGATCTCGTCTCTCCACGCCAGAAGTTCAGGAATTACTGATAAAAAATGTAATTACCAGGGTTCCCAACGGAGAGGAAAACACAGGGTTTTACTCACGTTACTTCCTGGTTCCGAAAAGGACCGGAGGAATGAAACCCATTTTGGACTTATCCGTATTCAACAAGTCGATCATGCAGAGACAGTTCCACATGCTGACAACCTGACAGCTGTTGGACAACATTCACCAGAACGACTGGTTTACCTCCATAGATCTAAAAGACGCCTTTTTTCACATTCCAATCATTCCAAAACACAAAGTTCCTGGGCTTCTCCTTCCAAGGGACCCAGTACCAGTACAACAGGCTCCCGTTCAGCTACTCCCTCACACCACGTACATTTTCGAAATGCGTGGAGACGGCTCTGCAGCCGCTACACAGAGCAGGGATGAGAATTCTGTTCTATCTGGACAATCTGCTGCTGCTGACCCGATCCAGGCAGGAAGCAGCTGCGCAAACCAAAGCGCTGATGTCACACCTGTTAAACTTGGGTTTCGCCATAAACTGGGAGAAGAATTTGGTTCTCCCAGCCCAGATGATCGTTAATCTGGGAGTGGAGCTAAACTCAGTCACTATGAGGGCCCGTTTATCACAGACGAGAGCCGAAGCTCTAAAGGACCAGCTCCGCCGCATAAAACCCAGCAGAGTAGTAACAGCCGTCTCCATCATGAAACTGTTGGGAACGATGTCGTCAGCTCACACTGTGGTTCCGCTGGGCTTACTCCACATGAGACGTCTTCAGAGGTGGTTTGCTTGCCTGCGTATAGATCCGGTATGTCAGAAGAGGCGGATGATCTCTGTGCCCCCCTCCGTGGGAACCGACCTGAAGCACTGGGGAAACCCTCTCACTCTGTCGGAGGGAGTTCCTATCAGCAGACATACATCACACGTCTTAGTTTTCACAGACGTGTCCCTGTCAGGCTGGGGAGGAACGTGCCTGTCTCAGGCGGTGGGGGCGCTGTGGCCACCTCACACATCAGCTCATATAAAAGTTTTGGAAAGTCTCATGGTTTTGAATATGATTCAGCATTTTGCTCCCCGTTGCGGAATCAACATGGGTACACAAAAACCTGCTCTCCATCAGAGCAGTGTACATCCCCAGCGTCCTGAACAGAGGAGCGAACATAATGTCCAGGGGCGGTCCATGCCACGGGGACTGGAGTCTCCATCCCAAGCTGATTTCTCGGATTTGGAAACGGTTTGGCAGAGCAGTAGTGAATCTGTTTGCCACACGGGAGAACGCCCAGTGTCAACTATGGTTCTCAATAAGCCCATGGGACGGCCCACCGTTAGGAGTGGATGCTTTTGTCCACAGCCCGTGGCCAAAAATGCTCCTTTACGCATTTCCTCCAGTCCCTCTAAAGTCACAGTTTCTGAACCGAGTCCGAGAGGAAGAACTGTCAGCCATTCTGGTAGCCCCCGAGCACGTGAGCGCCCCGTGGTTCCCAAACCTGCGACATCTGTTATTGGGTCAACCGTGGAAACTGCAGTGGAGGGACGATGCTCTACTCCAGGTAGGAGGCGCGATCAGGAGTCACCCAGAAAAATCAGGTCGCTGTACCACAGAGCAGACAGCGTCCCCACTAACTCAGGAGCCAGGCAGGAGAAATCCCACACAAGACAGGCTCTAGAGCAATGTGGATATCCTAACTGGGCCTTCCTGAAAGTAGAGAAGAAACCCAAACAGGACTCCAGTCAGCCATTAGGTGAAAAGGAGGAACCCAGACCAGTGGTCATTCCATATGTTGAGGGAGTATCAGAGAAACTGAGACGTTTATTTTCTAAACACAACGTCCCAGTGGCTTTTAAACCCCAAAATACATTACGGCAAAGACTGGTTCATCCCAAAGATTCAGTCCCCCGGCACAAACAGAGTAATGTTGTGTATGCTGTTCAGTGTCAAGAGGGCTGTGGTCAGTCTTACATCGGGGAAACTAAGCAGCCACTGGCCAAAAGGATGGCCCAGCACAGAAGAGCAACATCATCAGGCCAGGACTCTGTGGTCTACACTCATCTCCAGGCCAGCGGTCACTCTTTCGGGGATGAAGATGTTCACATCCTGGATAGAGAGGAATGATGGTTTGAGAGAGGAGTAAAGGAGGCCATCTTTGTGAAAATAAATCGTCCATCAGTAAACAGGGGTGGAGGCCTCTGGGTTCAACTGTCCCCCTCTTACAATGCTGTTATTGCTAGTATCACTCAGCCTCCTGTGAATAGTAAACAGCCATCAGCGTGCTAATGATTCATCATTAGGCTGATGGTCCTTCTTGAGCATGTGAGCAGCTGGTTTTGGTTGTCAGCAGCAAAACTGGTTGATCCACTCTGAGAAGGTGCTATTTATAAGACTGAGCTGAATACAGCACCTCAGACTGAGGAAGTCTTTCGGATGGAAGACGAAACGTTTCTACATTTTTTGTTTTGCTTTGCTTTGTTTTGTTTTTTGAATGTCCAGAGGACCAGATTTAACTTTTTTTTAGATTTTTCTACCTGGATTATTGAGCATGCATCAGGATATCTCTAACTGTCATTTTCTCATTTTTTCAGCTCCCACCCCCCTTCTCAGACAAGTGTCAGATGAGATGGGGTTGGGATGATTTGTTTTGTTCATTGCTGCACTGAAGTAGTGGCTTTGATTTGTAAGGCCCGTTGCCCTTCTGTCCATGCAATGGAGCTTGTTTGATTTGTGACCTGTTCTGTTTAACTGTCTTGTTGCGGTTGTACGTTTGATTTGTGACACTCGGTACCATGGGTGAAAAAATTCTGACATAAACTTGTGGCTATGTGTCTTGCAATAACTAAGACCCTACTCTCCACAACCACGTTTTTGTCTTTCACCTATACAGGTCTTCTTTTGTTTTCCCACTTTATTTTTTATTAACATTTCCAATATTTAATAACATTTCAAGGATATATCACATACATTTTCCAGATTCTGGTAACCTAAACAGACCTCTCTTTAGTATAATAATTCCTAAAACATACACACACACACATACATACATACATACATACATACATATATATATGTATATATATATATATA
>NC_056501.1:48666290-48667758 GCF_014905685.2 Nematolebias whitei | reverse complement strand
AAAAAAAAAAAAAAAAAAACAAAACATGCACTGGTCATAATCTGGGCTCATCCCAGCGGCACCTCATGCAGTCTTCTCATTGAATGAAACTGCTGCTGTACAATACATCTGTAACAACCCCGTCTAAACAGAGCTTATACACGCACAAGAGAGTTCTTTAAATTATTTTTCAAAGGTTAGAAATATGAGTATGTTAAAGATCAATTTGTAAACAACAGTAAAATAAAACTTGTTCGGGCATGTCAGGTCAGAAGTGCAGGAGGGTGTAGCATGCTGTATAAACAAAAATCAGCTATTCCGACTGAAACGTAATAATAATCTGCCACTCAAACACCATCCATCTATCCATTATCTTTACCCGCTTATTCCATTTTGGGTCACGGGGGTCGCTGGTGCCCATGTCCAGCAATCACTATGCGAGGGGCGGGGTACACCCTGGACGGGTCGCAAGTCCATCACAGGGCCACACAGAGACAAACGAGACAAACAACCATTCACTCTCTCACTCACACCTAGGGACAATTTAGAGTTACCAATCAGCCTAACATGCATGTTTTCGGTCTGTGGGAGGAAACCGGAGTACCCGGGGAAAACCCACGCATGCACGGAGAGAACATGCAAACTCCACCCAGAAAGGCCCCTGGACCGGGGTTTGAACCAAGGACCTGCTCCCTGAGAGGCAGCAGCTCTACCAGTTGCGCCACCGTGCTGCCCCACTCAAACACTCTTCACAAAAATTAACACCAAACAAAACTGAATTGTCTCACTGATTAGACTTTACGTAGGAAAATAGTCTCTGAAATAAATCAATTTCACCTATTTCATAAGAGGAAGAGAGATCTCTCAATAATAATAATAAAAATAATAATAAAAAATGTCCAATGAAAAGTCCGCAGTTATGCGCTCAAAAATATCAAGATATATAAAAAAATAATTTCACTGGAGCCCATTCACCAGTCTTGGTCTTTTAAAACAAAAAGAAAAAGATAAGGAAACGTGTCAGAAAGTGTTGAAACCCTTAATGCCAGGGAATTAAGTTGGACAATTGACAGAGGCTCTATGTAAAAGCTTGGTCTTTGGTTTTTCTGTGGTTGTTTGTTTTACGATTGTCTTTGAGGTGAAAAATCCATCCATCCATTTTCTTTACTCGTTTATTCCATTTTGGGTCACGGGGGTCGCTGGTGCCCATGTCCAGCAATCACTGTGCGAGGGGCGGGGTACACCCTGGACGGGTCGCAAGTCCATCACAGGGCCACATAGAGACAAACGAGACAAACAACCATTCACTCTCTCACTCACACCTAGGGACAATTTAGAGTTACCAATCAGCCTAACATGCATGTTTTTTGGACTGTGGGAGGAAACCGGAGTACCCGGAGAAAACCCACGCACGGAGAGAACATGCAAACTCCACCCAGAAAGGCCCCTGGACCGGGGTTTGAACCAGGGACCTGCTCGCTGAGAGGCA
>NC_056501.1:48664971-48666190 GCF_014905685.2 Nematolebias whitei | reverse complement strand
GTAGAAATCAAGTTAAATGTCTATTTTACAAAGTAATTATGCATTTTTGATCTTCTGTCTGAAATGAGAAGAGTGATGTCGGTCAAAAGTCGGAGACAGTCGAAAACAAGTTATTGGAACGAGCTGTCGTGTTTTTAAACCTTTCAGACAGTAAATAAGAAAACTGGCACCTGTAAGTCTGTCATTTCTCCAAAATATTTTCTCGTCTGTAACTAACCGTTCTCAAAACATTCCGGCTGTTTTCTTATTTGTAATGACCCTCTGACGTCACTAAAACCACACCCCTGTTGGTTCCTTCAACCAATCAGGACTTCCTAAAAGTGACCGGAAGCAGAACTCTTTAAAAGTTCCCATTAGTTCCGTGAGTTCCATGGAGTCCCTTCTGGTTCTGGGGGAGTTCGGCTGGAGTTCCTCTGGGTGCTTCTGAGTCTCTTGGAGTACTGTGGAGTAGTTCTGGAGTTTTTCCACTGCTGAGTGGAACTTCGGACTCAGTTTTCCAGGCTGATGGAGTCATCCATCTCTGCAGGAGCCACGACGCTTCGCTGTGGCTCCACCCGGCGAATGCCCTATAACTGCTGAGGAAGTTTGTTCTGTGGAATGGATTATCTCACAACTTCTGCCGAGTCGCAGCCGCCCTGAGGAGATGCTGAAACGTAGCATGCCAGGGACCTCTTGACCGCAGCTGACCGATTCTCTGCCAAGGTAAAGAGTCGTCACTGGCTTCACTACAAGTGAACCACGGCGAGCTGCGTTTGAAAGGAGCGTGTTATTCTGGTCTACAGACATACATCTTCCTACACATTTTCTCTACATTTAAACTCCTTCATTTCCCATCTTTAAACTTCTATCTTGCCAGTAATAAATCCAGATGCCTTCAGAAATGTCTGTTGTTTTTATTAAGTAAAACGTGCCAAGTTTTATTAATCAGAACCAGATCAGTCTAATCAAGTGTACAATGTTTTGATGTTAAATTTTGATTCTGTTAATAAATAACCACATTTATTTTGATGGGTCAAAGAAAATTAACGTCTCATGTCACTGATTAAACCATCTACGCACAGTACCCTGTCATATATCTGTCAAGTAGCTCGAAAAAGAGAAAATATGACTGTAGTGGAGCTCTGAAGCTAACCAAGCTAATCGAGCCTTGCAGGTCACTACACATGTATGTGTGAATATATATGTATATATATATATATATATATATATATATATATAT
>NC_056501.1:48660570-48663070 GCF_014905685.2 Nematolebias whitei | reverse complement strand
GCAGGCTGTTGCTTCATCACTCTGGGGTGTTTGAGAGGGCTCCGTGGACTCCCATGAACTCTCCATTTCAGCTGACTGAGCTCTGTCCAAGATGGAGGGACTGAAGCAGCCAAACTCAGCTGGTTCCTTGGGCTGGCTCGGAGCCAGCAATCAGCCAACAACGTCACACTTCTGCCAACTCAGGCCAACACCTACTAAACCTTCCTTTTGTGCCAACATTACCTTATACCGGAAATAAGTCGTGATTATTCCATTTTAACCAATCACTGCAGCTTACCAATGGTGGCTGTGAACCAAGCTACATAAATTAATTTTAATTACATAACCCTCCTCTCAAAGTCTTTAGAAGGAAAACAATGACCTTTGTTTACATGATAACACCATTTTCTTCACAGATGCCAATTTGGGGTTTTTCGAACATATTGGCAAACGGGTTTTGTTTCAAGCTCTGTGGGCTAACTTCATGGTTGTCATGGCAACCACACCTCTTGTTATCCTGAGGCCACGAATGAGTTCTGTCAATTGTTGATAATGACTTCTTTCAGAGACAAAAGTCTATATTCTAGGAAGGACAGTTAATTAGCACAAAGGGTTAATTACCATACAGTCAGTAGGGGCCAGGGTGATCCTGACTCAGATTAGCACTGAGAGGGGGTGGAAGAGACGTTTCCTGTCTCTGAGGACAGAATGTCTTCTGAGGGACATTAGACACTACAGTAATGATTTGTTTTCTTTCTTAAAAGCATAAGAAAAATAAGGTAAACATTAGTCAGCCTGTAGCTGACTGTGTCCAAGGATAGTGAATGTGTGAAAATATCAGACATTACTGAGGTCAAATGTAACTTTAAAGAACACAATTTATGGTGAGTCTGGAAGACACCCAAGGGTCAGGAGTCATAGTCAGAGGAGCGCAGCTTCATGCTGTACAAGCAAGAGAGAACAGCTCTAACAGCCTATCTTTAGCTCGCCCACGTAAATGTCCGCTTGGCTCTGTTCTGATCACATAATTCACATAAAGAGCACACATTCAGAGAACTAACACTATAATTTACACAGAAATACTCTTGAAACTTGAATACTCAGAATTAGAAAGCAACATAAGCATACAGGCACATTTTAACAGGACAGGAAGCGTACAGGTCACACATGTAAATATGCTTGTATGCTCCTGCATTGAAGAAAAGACCAAACAAAAACTCCCACCATCTTACCCACACACAGTGGGTACAATTGGCGATGGAGTCTGCCAGAAATACAGACAAGCAGGAAGGATGAAAGATGAAAGAGATAAGAAAAAAAACAAAACAAACACCCGTGTGTGTGTGTGTGTGTGTGTGTGTGCGTGTGTGTGTGTGTATATATATGTGTGTGTGTGTGTGTAACTAGAAGGAGGATCAGAAGGATGGAAGCATGGACAGAGCTAATGAACTGAACTCATTCTTTAATGTCCTGATGCATGCTCAATTGTTCAGTGTCAGGAGGGCTGTGATCAGTCTTACATCGAGGAAACTAAACAGCCACTGGCCAAAAGGATGGCCCAGCACAGAAGATCAACATCATCAGGCCAGGACTCTGCGGTCTACACTCATCTCCAGGCCAGCAGTCACTCTTTCAGGGATGAAGATGTTCACATCCTGGATAGAGAGGAACGATGGTTTGAGAGAGGAGTAAAGGAGGCCATCTTTGTGAAAAGAAATCGTCCATCATTAAACAGGGGTGGAGGCCTCCGGGTTCAACTGTCCCCCTCTCACAATGCTGTTATTGCTAGTATCACTCAACCCCCTGTGAATAGTAAACAGCCATCAGTCTGCTAATGATCCATTGTTATGCTGATGGTCCTTCTTGAGCATGTGATCAGCTGGTTTTGGTTGTCAGCAGCAAACTGGTTGATCCACTCTGAGAAGGTGCTATTTAAGAGACTGATCTGAATACAGCACCTCAGACTGAGGAAGTCTTCCGGATGAGAAACGAAACGTTTCTACATTTTTTTTTGCTTTGTTTTGTTTTTTTATTTTTATTGAATGTCCAGAGGACCAGATTGAATTTTTTTGGATTTTCCTACCTGGATTATTGAGCATGCATCAGGATATTTTGAACCACTTTGGCCAGGATGGCTTCAAACTAGTTTGAGAGAGTTTGAGAAAACAGCAAGGAAGAGGGCAGCCTACAGGAACCACTTGCGATTCAACCTCAGATGTCGACAAAGTGGCATCATTTCCAAGAGCCTGGAACTAAAATCTTTGGTCAGCGGGCACTGGGCAAGCAAGATCCTTCAGAAGGCACAGACCCAGCTACTGAATGAACGGGTGAGACAGACCAATTTTACTATTGAGGCCTTGAAGGCCAAAGAAGAGCACATTAAACAGAAACTAACAACATGTCTAGATCAGACCACACTTCAGCAAGTGATGGACTGTACAGATCAGGCACGCTTAGCACAGCATGTCAAGTCCAAGACTCGACAACAAAACAAGTTTAACTTACTAATAACTCATCAACA
>NC_056501.1:48611753-48660470 GCF_014905685.2 Nematolebias whitei | reverse complement strand
CAAGACTCGACAACAAAACAAGTTTAACTTACTAATAACTCATCATCTCATCTCATGTTCATGTTTGTGCTGATGTTCAATGTTTTATGTTATGAGTGCTTAGTGTATATTTAGTTGATGTTTTTCTTAGTTCATATCTTAGATGTTGTTACTGTTTTTCTTATACATTTTATAGTTGGATGTAACTGGGACCCTGTGTACATAATTTCGCTCCACCACATGTACCACATGAGGTGCGAATGACAATAAAGAAACTCTGAATCTGACTCTGACTCTGATCATCACCATCACTATTCCAATAACAACACATTCAGTGTAGGACAACTCTCCAGTAGTCAATTACATGCCAGGGAGACAGAAAAGTGGGTGAAGAATTTATCTGACAGACAACTCACCCAGACGAAGACAGAGATTCTTGCCAGGGGACTGAACTTTGCAGTTGCACCAAGTAGAATTCCTCTGGTGGAGATGACCACAGCCACAGAATCAGCCATCCGCAACAACAAAATGAAAGAGGGTGAAGCAGAACAGCTCAGAATCAAAGTTTCATCCTGCCTCAGCAATGCCAAACCACCAACTTCCAACATCAGTAGAGAGGAGAGGGATGTACTCACCACTCTTAGCAAGGACAAAAACATCATCATTCTCCCAGAAGACAAAGGAAGGTGCACAGTGATTTTGAACCAGAAAGACTATCATGAGAAAGTTATGACACTCCCTAGTGACTTAAACACTTATGGACCTCTGAAAAGAGATCCAGGAATTGGCTACAAGAAGAAGTTAATAGATTGCCTGAAAAATTTGGAGCAGGACAAGGCTATTGACCGTTTTCTGTACCACAAACTGTACCCAGGGGAGGCCACACCTAGTCTGTATGGTTTACCTAAAATCCACAAACAAGGTGTACCTTTAAGACCAATTGTTAGTAAGATTAACTCTGTCACTTACAATGTTTCCAAATATCTGGCATCTGTACTCATCCCTTTAGTTGGCAGCTCAGAACACCACATACAGAACACCATGGACTTTGTGGATAAGGTGAGGGATGTCATCATGGAGACTGATGAAACAATGGTCTCTTTTGATGTCACATCACTCTTTACGTGCATTCCTGTTGATGATGCAGTAGAGGTGGTCAGTTTAAGATTAAAATCAGCCACCACTCTGAGCAGCAGGACCATGCTTTCCACTGAACAACTGTGTCAACTCTTGAAACTGTGCCTGCAGTCAACCTACTTCACATATGGGGAGCAATATTATAGGCAGAAACATGGGTGTGCTACGGGGTCTCCAGTTCTATTGTTGCCAACCTGTACATGGAGGAGGTAGAAAAGAGAGCCTTGATGTCCTTTTCAGGGACACCACCAAGTCATTGGTTCAGGTATGTTGACGACACCTGCGTTAAAATTAAATCTCAGGAAGTCCAACATTTTACTGACCACATCAACTCTGTGGATAAATACATCAAGTTCACACGAGAAGATGTAAAAAATGGCAAGTTGGCTTTCTTGGATTGTGAGGTCTCAGTCTCTGATAGAGGACATTTGCAAACCGAGGTGTATCACAAACCCACCCACACAGACCAGTATTTGCAGTTTGACTCCTATCACCCTTTGGAGCACAAGTTAGGAGTCATCAGGACTCTGTATCACAGAGCAGACAGCATTTCCACTAACTCAGGAGCCAGGCAGAAGGAGAACTCCTACACAAGACAGGCTCTAGAGCAATGTGGATATCCTAACTGGGCCTTCCTGAAAGCAGAGAAGAAACCCAAACAGGACTCCAGTCAGCCATCAGGTGAAAAGGAGGAACCCAGACCCAGACCAGTGGTCATTCCGTATGTTGAGGGAGTATCAGAGAAACTGAGACGTTTATTTTCTAAACATAACGTCCCAGTGGCTTTTAAACCCCAAAATACATTACGGCAAAGACTGGTTCATCCCAAAGATCCAGTCCCCCGGCACAAACAGAGTAATATTGTGTATGCTGTTCAGGGTCAGGAGGGCTGTGATCAGTCTTACATCGAGGAAACTAAACAGCCACTGGCCAAAAGGATGGCCCAGCACAGAAGATCAACATCATCAGGCCAGGATTCTGCGGTCTACACTCATCTCCAGGCCAGCGATCACTCTTTCAGGGATGAAGATGTTCACATCCTGGACAGAGAGGAACGATGGTTTGAGAGAGGAGTAAAGGAGGCCATCTTTGGGAAAAGAAATCGTCCATCATTAAACAGGGGTGGAGGCCTCCGGGTTCAACTGTCCCCCTCTCACAATGCTGTTATTGCTAGTATCACTCAACCCTTTGTGAATAGTAAACAGCCATCAGTGTGCTAATGATCCATTGTTAGGGTGATGGTCTTTCTTGACCATGTGAGCAGCTGGTTTTGCTTGTCAGCAGCAAAACTGGTTGATCCACTCTGAGAAGGTGCTATTTAAGAGACTGATCTGAATACAGCACCTCAGACTGAGGAAGTCTTTCGGACGAGAGACGAAACGTTTCTACATTTTTTTGCTTTGTTTTGTTTTTTGTTTTTATTGAATGTCCAGAGGACCAGATTGAACTTTTTTGGATAATTCTTCAATGGGTTCAGTTCAGAAACAAGCTCAGCATCTGCCTTTCTAGCCACAAGCCAAACAGACATACCACCTTCCTTTGATCCAAGGCTGTCCTGTCACACCTCAAATGTTTTATCTACTACCTCGATCATGGACCCTTCTTTTTCTACATGTTGGTCTTCAACCAATCAGAAGATTCTGATACCTCCTTTGCCTCCCGCCTCTGCGTCTCTAGAAGTCAAGTGAGGAAGCAGATGGAGAGACTGACCCAGAATAAGGCTGCAGGTCCAGATGGTGTCAGCTCCTGCGGTCACCCTAAGGCCAGAGCGGCGCTTTGCTGCGAGGGCCTTCAATGCTGCTTGCAGCTTTAATTACTTTTGTCTTTTTTTTCCTCCTTTTTTTTCTTCTTTCGGCTGCCCCCTGCATTAGATGTCGCCAAAGCGAACTAAGTCACACAAAGACTTGGCATTTATTTTTACGCCGGACGCCCTTCGTGACAAAACCACAGACCACCGAGCTACCACAGCCCTCTGTGTGGAGCAGAGAGCTGCTATCTAGGACACCCGGAGGAGCAGATGGTGGGGGTTAAGGGCCTTGCTTAAGGGTCCAGAGTGGGACGAATGACGGTGGGGGCAGGTGTGGGTGCTTCACCTACCCCACCCCCATTTTTGATTTTGTCGGTACCGGGGCTTGAACCAGCGATCTGAGTTTTTGTGCTTAATAAGTGAGCACTTGTACACACATTGGTATTGTTGATTCATGACATCACACCAAAGCCCCACCTACTCAGAGAAAAATCTGTTGATTATTGGATGACAATTCCAGCTTCGCAATGTGTAACATATTAGACTGAAACTTTGTTCACTAACTGTCGATTACCACACATGACATGTTGAAAAGCTTAAAGGAAGTGTTTGTCAAACATTCGCCACAAAACAGGAATTCGCCATAACTCCTGTCTGGAAGGTCAGATTTCGACTATACTTGTAAGACCTGCAGCTGGACAAGTAACGACATAGACGGAAGGTGATGTCAAATACTCGGGAAATGTGCCCCTTGGTGAACGCGTGCGGGATTGGCACAAGCGCATTAGCTATGGCGACTGGGTGGACTAGCTGGAGCTCCCGCAGTCGCTGAAGCAGCGCTTTGCTGCGAGGGCCTCCAATGCTGCTTGCAGCTTTAATTTCTTTTGAGCCCAGTTCGTTAGTTTTGGGGTCGACTCTGTCCTTATTAATTTAACTGTGAGTGTACAAGACAAGTGGAACTGTACGGTTTGTGTCCTCAGACATATAAGTACATTATTTAATATTTCGATGTGTTTCAAAACTTTTCAAATGTTTCTTCTTTCTAACCGCTAAAATGAACAGACCAATCGCGTGCTGAATGACGTGCTAGTCAGCCAATCAAAAGCATGCATATTGGGTGACTCATACAAAAACAGGAAGAATTGTGGCTCTTAGCTGTACATAATACTTAGAAGCCTCATTCTGAATCGTACGTCGTCATTTTAAATATGGCAGAACTGCCGGTGAACTAATAGAAGGAAATGGACTGAACTTAATAAAGAACCATTCTACAGTTTTAACTTAATCCCTGTTATTCACGCTCACTAATATATTTGAAAATCAAACAGATACCAAAGACAACATTTGTAACTTTATGAGATTTTATTAAAAATGTTTATTCCTTAAACGTTTCGACTAAAGGTAAACACTAAGCCAACATATGTATTATTTTGGGTGTTTACAACTACTAACATGTGTAACACTATTACTGTGGTGATATATTTATAAAAAAATCATATTTTATGACATATTAGTTAATTTGACTGACAATTCAGATTATTTTTCTTGTTGTGTTTGTACTCCTAAACTGTAGTGATATGTAACTATTTTTTTCTACAGGGATGTCGGGATATAGCTCAGGGCAGTATAACAGTGTCCTGGTCTCAAACAACGTGCACAAAATGGTATGCCATTGGATTCCTCGTTAAGGAACCCAATTTACTACATCAATCTAAAGTGAGATATTTGTGGACAAATTAAATCACTGTCATGTTTTATGTAAATGTTACAACATTTGTTTCCCCCTCTAGACTTCTTTGGAGGAAAGTACCACCAGTTTGATCAAATACAGTCAACTATAGTGAAATATAACAATGATTTTGTTTCTACGGGGATGTTGGGATACAGCTCAGGACAGTACAACACCCCACCTGGTTGCAATGGTTAGTGAAAGATGTCATCTAACCTTTGTAGACATTTTCTGATGTGTATGTGTGAAAGGTTGGATCTATTCAGATGATGATCATTGCTCACTGTTCACTCCACCTCTTTGATTGAATACTTTATTAACAGTTTGTTAATGCGTAAAAGCCAAACATAACACAAAGTCCTCAGAGACTTGTTACAATTGTGGTCCTGTGTATTCCATTAATCTTTCTTTCTTTCCTGATTGGATACAGAAAATTCCCTTTCTATTAAAGAGCTGTACAAACACAAACATTTCTAACCAAAATAAAATCACTGTCAATTATACACACGTGCGCCTAACCTTTCAAAAATGTGTTCAACAATTAAGTTGTATGCATGTGTGTTTTACAGATGGAACCACACAGATGACCGGCGATGACGGGCAGCATTTGAAAGGCAAGTCTGTTGGACATTGTGTATTCCTCATGTGTCATTTTCAACTTATTTTTATTTCTCACTTAATGATTTTAACTTTTCTTCTGAAGACCTTGCCATCCACAAGATGACTTCAGTGCTTACTGAAGTACTTTTGGTGGTGAAGGATCTGTACAGAGATGATCGGTTCATCAAGAGCGAGTTGGCTGAGGACAGCGTGACACCAGGTGGTACCCAAGGACCAGCCATTGCAACCCTATGCTCCCCTTCCAGCTGCCAATCGCCAGTGAACAAGATTTCAATGAGGCAGAGTCATTACTGAAGGAAGAATCAGTCCGTCAAAAGATGGCAATTTATTTGACAGACTGAACTACATTCATTTATCAAATGTAGATCATTTCAGTGTGGTCTTACTCATTTTTCATCATGGAAAAAATGTGTTTAGCTCTTTAGCTACTTGAGCACAAATTTTAGTCTACAACTTCAAAATGTGTCAAAGCTTCTAGACCTGCTGTTTATGAAACGTTTTGAAATTGTGGGAATTTGTGTGGGAGAGTTTGGGCACACACATACCAAAAGCTGGACATGGGGGGGGGGGGGGGATAGCGCCCTTCAAAAAATAGGGAGGGAAGTAATTTATATTGGATATACATTCTATCTTCCTCACTCTTACTTTTGTGTATTTCAGCTGCTGCTCGGCTGACTGACAAGGACTACAGCGAAACTGTCAAGAAATGGCTTTGTAACATGCCAGGGCGGGAAGGAGGCATCCCAAGGAACCAGAGACCCAAACAAGTGAACCAGAGTCAAACTTAGGTTACCCCAACACAGACTTTCCCTGATTCATACAGTACAAGGCTTAACCTCATGGACACTGTTCTTCCATGGACAATAGACTGTTGTTCTGTCAGTCAGAAAGGAGTCAAATATGTTTACAGACACATGCATCTACTTGAATGGCTTGCCACTTCAGCATGTTCTTGCTTTGTTGTCTCCAGAGTTGCCCTATAGTTCCATAAAATTACAGACCCTGTTTTGAATATATATATAATGATATATATTTTTGAAAGTTGAAATCTGAGGCCTCCTCTGTTTAAAGATGGTTGCTCTCTTTTGACATAAATCTTTAAACAAAGGAGGAGGACTCAGATTTTAACTTTCAAAAACTTATAATGCAGCTTTAGGACTGATACCCAGACAGTTTCACACAGAGTAGGAATGCGGCCCATCTGTGAATTAGATTAACAAAGACCTTAACAAACCCCTACTGTAAGATGTGAGAGGTCAGTCTGCATATGTATGTATCTTATCTCAGCTTTATAACGCGAACCCAACACTCCCTGTTCTTTGAATTGAGAAAGAGTCAGAGTCAGAGATTCTTTATTGTCATTCGCACCTCATGTGGTACATGTGGTGGAGCGAAATTATGTACACAGGGTCCCAGTTACATCCAACAATAAAATGTATAAGAAAAACAGTAATAACATCTAAGATGTGAACTAAGAAAAACATCAACTAAATATACACTAAGCACTCATAACATAAAAACATTGAACATCAGCACAAACATGAACGAGTCTGTGTGAGCAGATGTGCACGCATGAACACAACATTGAAACAGATCAGCAGCAACATGAAACAGATCAGCAGCAAAATGATGTGGTTTTTCACAGTGATTATTCTAGTTATAGATTCATGAGTCTAACAGCCTCAGGGTAGAAGCTGTTCCTCAGTCTAGTGGTTCTACACTTAATGCTCCTCAACCTCCTTCCTGAGGGGAGTGGGGCAAAAAGTGTGTTTGCTGGGTGAGTGGGGTCCTTCACGATGCAGGTGGCCCTCTTCCTGCATCTGGAGGTGTAGATGTCTGTGATGGTGGGGAGGCTGATTCAAACAGACTTCTGTGCAGCCTTCACCACTCTCTGCAAAGCTTTTCTTTCTGCAGCTGTGCAGCCTCCATGCCACACATTGATGCTGGAGCACAGGATGCTCTCCACTGCACACCTGTAGAAGGAGGTGAGGACTGAGCTTCCCAGACCAGCTCGCCTCAGCCGTCTGAGGAAGTAGAGTCTCTGATGAGCTTCCTTGATCAGGCTGGTGGTGTTGTTGCTTCAGCTGAGGTTGTCATTCATGTGTACACCCAAGTACTTGTAGATGGAGACTACTTCCACTGCAGATCCTCTTATATTCAGGGGGGTGTAGATGTTGTTGTTCCTTCTGAAGTCCACAATCATCTCCTTTGTCTTCTTCACATTGATGTGAAGGTTATTCTCTTTGCACCAGCTCTCAAAGTGTTCCAACTCTTGCCTGTAGCTGGACTCATCGATGTTTGTGATGCATCCCACCACCGCTGTATCATCTGCAAACTTTACAATGTGACAGCCAGGATGGGTAGCTGCACAATCATACGTGAGCAGAGTAAACAGGAGGGGGCTCAACACACATCCCTGAGGAGAGCCAGTGCTGAGGGTTATGGTGGAGGAGGAGAAGTTGTGGATCCTCACTAACTGTGGTCTGTTTGTTAAGAAGTCTAAAACCCAGTTGCAAATGGAGGGGCTTAGTCCTAGTGTGGACAGTTTGTCCATCAAGGTTTGGGGGATCATGGTGTTGAAGGCGGATGTGAAGTCCACAAAGAGCATACGGACGTAAGAGTTTTTCTGCTCCAGGTGGTTGAGAGCAGTGTGGACCACAGAGGAGATGGCATCCTCTATTGATCGGTTTTCACGGTATTCATACTGAAGAGGGTCCTCGTTGATGTTGATGGTTGTTTTGATGTGAGTCATGACCAGTTTTTCGAAGCATTTAGCAACTATCGGGGTGAGGGCCACTGGCCGATTGCCACCATCATCCCAGTCCCAAAAAGCTCTACAGTGACTGGTCTGAATGACTGTCTTCAGGCAGGTGGGAACTGTCTCCAGGGTAAGTGAGGTGTTAAAGATGTCTGCCAGCACCTCGCAGAGCTGATCAGCACATTCCTTCAACACTTTTCCGGGGATGTTGTCTGGGCCAGTTGCTTTGTGTGGATTAATCCTCCTGAAAGTGCTCCTTACTTCGGCTGAGGTCAAGCTGAGATGCTCTTCATCTGGTGGTGAGGTGAGTCTGGTGCTGGGTGGTCTGTTCGAGTCTTCAAAGCGTGCATAGAACTTGTTGAGGGCATCAGGCAGAGATGGGTCTTTGGGGCATTGTTCGCTACTTCCTTTATAATCTGTTATGCACTTAATGCCCCTCCACATGCTCCGAGGGTCTTGTGAGATGAATTGACCCTCGATCCTCTGTGCATATGTGGCCTTGGCCGTCTTAATACCAGCAACCAGCTCTTTTCTTGTCCTACTCAGCTCCTCTGAGTTTCCAGACCTGAAGGCAGTGTTCCTGGCTTCCAGCAAGGTACGCACCTCTGCATTCAGCCAAGGTTTTCTGTTTGGGTAGCTTTTAACATTTCTGATAGTGGAGATGGTGTCAGTACATGTACTAATGTAACCCAGAACTGAGGATGTGTATTGGTCCAGATCAAGCGATCCTCCATTTTCAGCAGCTTCTCTGAAAACCTGCCAGTCTGTTCGGTCAAAACAATCTCTCAGTATGGGGCCACTGTCCTGGATCCAGCATTTAACTTTATTTTGTACCGGTCTGGAGCGTCTCAGCGGGGGCATGTAAGCAGGAGCCAGGAAGATTGAGATGTGGTCTGACAGTCCTAGGTGGGGGCGGGGTTCAGCTTTGTATGCATCTTTTACGTTTGTGTAAACACGGTCCAGCGTGTGGTCTCTACGTGTTAGAATTGTCACATGCTAATTAAAGCTTGGGAGACAGTCCTTTAGATTCACGTGGTTAAAGTCTCCGGCTACCATGTAAAGAGCCTCGGGGTGTTTGCTCTGCAGCGAGCTGATGATATCATGAAACTCCTGCAGTGATTCATTAGCATTAGTGTTCGGAGGAATGTAAACGACAGAGATGAAAGTCACCGTGAACTCGCGGGGTAGATAATGTGGCCGACATTTCACTGTTATTTGCTCCAAAGCCTTCGAGCATGAGCTATTTACAACAGTACAGTTCGTGCACCAACTTTTACTCTTGTAAATGCATACTCCGCCTCCCCGTGATTTCCCCGTTAGCTCGCTGCAGCGGTCCGCTCGAAAAAAAGAGTCTGTCATCCAGCTGGAAGACTGTATCCGGCGTTTCGCTTGTAATCCATGTTTCTGTGAGGTAAAGCACTGCACACTTCTTCATCTCTTCTGAGGCGCCCGCTCTCAGACGAAGTAAATCCACCTTGTTGTCTAACGAGCAGACATTCGACAGAAAGAGAGACGGCATGGGGAGTTTACCGGCTTCAGCGTTAGCTCGTAGCCTCACCATAACCCCCGCCTGGCATCCTCTCCTCTTAAGCCGGGAGCAGCGCTTCCTCTTCTGCCCGCTGGAACACCTCTGCTGCAGCTTCCAGGTAGATATGGTATGGTATGGTATAAAGTTTATTCATTTTAAAAAAGTACAAAACAATTCCATAACAATATAAAAAAAGATACAAAAGATTTAAAATGAAAGGCAGCAGAAAGAAGACAAAATATTATTATATCTGCCCCTTTTTTCAAACAATTATTTCAGACATAATAATCTTCAAGTAACAGAACAAAATGAATAACTGTTTCTAATTTTTCTAATTCTAATACAAAACACACACTAAGCTACTTCATATATACTTTTTTAACAATTCAGTTTTGATCTTTTTCTTAAATGTACACATTGATTTGGCATTTTTCACATCACTCTCTAGACCATTCCACAATCCAACTCCTTGGATTGAGGTAGACCTTCCCTTCAGACTAGTTCTGAATTTTGGTTTGACAAATATCTCTATCCCCTTAAGATTATAACAACTTTGTCTTTTAACAAAATTTCTTTGGATATTTAATGGTAATGTGTTATTTTGAGCCCTATACATAACTGATAAAATACTATAATCTACCAAATCATGGAACTTCAATAACTTCAGTTGATAAAATAATGTGCTTGATGGGTGACTGTAATGTTTTCTGGTGATAATTCTTACAGCTCTTTTCTGTAAAATAAAAATAGGTTTTGTAAATGTTTTACACGCTTTCCCCCAAACATCAATGCAATAGATTAAATGTGGAACAATGATTGTGTTATACAACATGTACAGAGCTTTATCATTTAATAATTCCCTGACTTTGTATAGTACTGCAATAGATTTAGATATTTTTGTTCTTACAGAATTGATGTGATTTTTCCATGTTAGCTGTTCATCAATGATTACACCCAAAAATTTCATCTCATTAACTCTACAAATCTCAACACCCTCAATTTTAAATGGATCATCAACAGTTCTCTTTTTGTTACTAAATATCATGTATTTAGTTTTATCTAAATTTAATGATAATTTATTAAGTTTAAACCAAGTTTGTTTTTTATCAAATTCTGTCTTCATCAATTCCAACATCCGTTTTACATCTTTACCCAAAAAAAAAGGGGTGTCATCTGCAAAAAGGACACATTTGAGGAGTCCTGATACATTCACTAAGTCATTCACATATAAAATAAATAACTTTGGTCCAAGTACAGAGCCTTGAGGAACTCCACAAGTGATATTGCACAGGTCAGATCTTACACCATTTATTTGTACAAACTGTTTCCTATCTTTCAAATAGCTAGATACCCAGTGTAATGCTGGTCCTCTTATACCATATTTATTTAATTTTTCAAGGAGAATAGTGTGGTCAATAGTATTGAATGCTTTTTTTAAATCAACAAAAATATTAACACAATACTGTTTTCGATCGACAGCAGTAGTTATTTGTTCTATTAATTCCATGAGAGCCATTGATGTAGAGTTTTTTGCTCTAAACCCATACTGACTGCTACTTAGAATGTTTTGTTTAGTAATAAATTTATCTAATCTGGTCACAAACAGTTTTTCTAGAATTTTTGAAAACTGTGGTAATAAGGATATTGGTCTATAATTATTGAACACACATTTATCACCATTTTTAAAGAGAGCTACTTTCATATTGTCTGGAAATATTCCTTTTGAAAATGATAAATTACAAATATATGTAAACGGCTCGATAACATAACTCATTATGTCCTTTACAAACATCATATCCATGTCCACCCAGTCTTTTGATCTCTTATCTGTCAGATTTTTTACAACATTCATTATTTCTTCTTTGTCAGTTCCATTAAGAAAAATACTGTTGTCACAACTTATAACTGAATGGTTCACATTATTTTCTACTTTTGGTATTTTAGCTGCAAGGCTTGATCCAACGTTCACAAAATGATGATTAAATCCATTTACAATTTCATTTTCATCATGGATTTCATCGTCAACCTTCAAAAAATATTGTGAAATACCTGTTTTTGCTTTATAACTTTTCAGAACACTATTTATTACTCGCCATGTAGCTTTCATATCACCACTACTTTTATTTAATAAATCACTATAATATTCCTTCTTGTGTTTCCTTATAATCGCTACCAATTTATTTTTATACTTCTTATATTTCTCTTCAGCCTCTTGTGTTCTCAATTTCAAGAAACATGTATACAAATAATTCTTTTTTTTTTTTACAAGCATTTCTCAAACCTTTCGTCATCCATGGTTGGTCAACAACATTTCTCTTTGTATAATTATTTTGCACACAATTCTTTTCATACAGAGCTCCTAAAATATTCATAAACTCATCATATGATCTGTTCACATCATCAACATACACGTCTTTCCAGCTTTGTTTATGTAAATCATCTTTTAATTTGTCCATTGCTTTTTTTTGATGTGTTTATTGTTTTTTCCTTAATTGTGATTTCTTTTGTAATGCTTTGATCATTTTTATAAATTGTGAAAACTGGTAAATGATCACTCAAATCACTCATTAAAATACCTCCCATCACATCCCCATTTGTTACATTTGTGAAAATATTATCGATTATTGTAGCACTATGAGCTGTAATTCTTGTTGGTTTTGATATTAACGGATAAAGATTTAAACTATACAATGAATTTGTAAATGTACTGATGTTATTTGAATCTGTTTTATTTCCCAGGTCAATATTAAAGTCTCCACAGAAAAAAATGCTTTTATTAAAACTCTTGTCCAATAGTTGTACGATTTTATCAGTGAATATTTCTATATTTGATCCTGGAGATCGATATACACAACTTATCAATATGTTTTTATCATTCTTGTTTATTATTTCTATTGTTATTATTTCCATGATATTATCAACAATTATTGACATTTCATTAATTAACTTACATTTTATTTCATTTTAACAAATAGAGCCACTCCACCACCTCTTTTGTTGCTTCTGTTCACATGATATAATTCATACCTTCCATGTGAACATTAGTTGTGTTTTCATCATTGAGCCATGTCTCTGACAGTGCTATTATTGTAAAGGTTCTGTTTAGCTGTTTTAAATAATCTGTTATTTTGGATATATTTGCATTTAAACTTCTACTGTTAAAGTGAATAATAGAGAGACCTCCATTTGTTATATTGATGTCATTAAACTGTTCTTCATTGTAATATTCACAGTCTTTTATTGCAGGAAAAAAATCTGTATCAATCGCATCTTCAACATTGTATATTTTAAACTCTAAGTCTTCGTATGTTGCCATGTTATAATGTATTTGTTTGTTTTATATTTTGTTAATTTCTTGTTTGTGAAGTTATGTCAATGATTTATCATCTGTCATTTCCTGAGCTCATTTTAGTCTTTCCAGATCCTTCAGGTCTTTTATTATTTTAACCTGAGATCCTTCCTGTATTTTGATCCAGATGTTTCCATTTCTTGTCCAAGTTGATGCTTTTTTTTCCTGTTTTTTCAACAACCTTGCTTCACGTGCAATATTTCCATTTTTTTTAGTTAGGTGTTTGTTTATGTAAACATTTGTTCCCTTCAGTTTTTTTGCTTGCATTATTACCTTGTTTCTTGATTTCCTGCTAATGAACTTGATGACTATGGATGGTTTGACTTTATCTGATTTGTTGGGCAGGGTGTGACAGATTGAAATGTCCTCATGTTCGATGTCAATGTCTTTGTTTTGTAAAATGACGTAGATAATGTAGAATGTAAAATGATGTAGATGATTTTAAGATCTTCATTCTGCTGAAAGTAATTTTGAGTTTGTTGCTGATTTCTGCTATATTTTGTGGCAAATCCGCTCCTATTCTCATCAGTTCGGTTCGGCTATAGTTCACACGCATAAATCGAGCGGAGTCAGGCACAGAGTCAATATCAAAACTTCTAAAAACTGGGGTGATACCGGGAGCCTGTGAAGCTGCCACTGCTCTGAGCGCGGCCATCTTGGCAACCCAAGTGTTATAGAAAGCGTCTAGGATGAGAAGCGAAATGTCTTCTGTTACAAATATAGTCCAGTTTTTGTCATGAACTTGTTTGAATTTACCATGTCCTGGATGATTGAGAATTTTCACCAGCTTATCTGTTTTTTTTTTTTTTTTATCTCTGAGAAGGCAAATGGTGCTGACCTGTTATCACAATCAATATTTGTTACCATATCACCCACACCTGTTGGTCAGGGACAAGTCCAGTTGTTTTTGTATTGAACGTTGAATCAGGGACAAGTTGCTGGCTGTCTTGACCTATGACTGTTTTCCTAAATAAAATTTAATATTAATTCCATGTTGTCATTTTAAAGTTTATGTTCACACATTTTTGGAAATATGGTAATGTAAAATAATTCTGAACAACATAATACCATGGTCTGCCAACAATATTGTGTGTTTAACACCAGTACTAAATGAAGAAACTTGTATGTTATGATGAAGACCTATCAGTAGAAATGAAAACTAAACTTTTCCAATGGGCTTCACATAGTAAATGCTTTAAAAAAGTTGAATATTTTAATATCAAATGTACAAGAATCAATACTGATTCCTTAACTTTGATTCAATATAAAATCAACACAAATGTAATTGTAGATTACCATTTAGATGATGGTTGAATCAACATTGATATAGTATCAGTTATGGTCGAAAACCTAACGTTGATTCAACGTGTAAGTCACCGACCACTTTCTGTATAATTTAAATGTCAGACTTCAGCATTGATTCAATATTTCTGCCTAACCATATATCAATGTTGATTCAATTGTATTTTGCTGTCTGGGACAGGTCCTGAATGATGATTTTTTTTCCTTCTGTTTCAGAGATGAGAAGATAAGTCCTCCTTCTCTTCCTCTGGCTAAATTTTCTCCAAAGCGCAGTTGCAAACTCCAATTGGCTTTTAAGGAGAACCTCAACATCTTCATTTCTGCCATTTCCAATTATTTCTCCTGTCTTTTTGTCCATGCCACTTTCTTCAGACCATACAATATAGCTGGTCTCACCACTCTCTTGTAAACTTTTCCTTTGACCATCCAGATATACACCGAGCACTACTGTTTGCTAACACTTAACATGATAAAAATGGCTACAAGTTGTGGGATCAGCTTACTTACCACCTTTGTTTGACGTCGGACGACCGTAAACTTCTGTGATAAA
Source organism: Nematolebias whitei (assembly GCF_014905685.2). Lineage (NCBI taxonomy): Eukaryota > Metazoa > Chordata > Actinopteri > Cyprinodontiformes > Rivulidae > Nematolebias > Nematolebias whitei. The sequence continues at coordinate 48,645,770 of NC_056501.1, read as the reverse complement.
TCCACAACTGTAATGGTCAGCGGCCCTCGCTGACCCCCCCCCCCCCCCCAACACACACACACACACACACATTGGCCCCTGTCTCACACTCTCTCCCTCCTGCTATTGTTTCAGCCCTCATGCCATAGTTCCTCTTCCCCTGCTTTGTAATGCCCATCGCCTATCTCTAGCTCAAGCCTATGCCTTCCAAGCCATGCTACACCTCCCTTGTTTATCACAGCAATCAGCCCTGATTCCACTCACCTGCTTCAGCTCATCTAGTTCACCTGCTCTGCACCCTTTATAAGATCTATTCTCCCTCTCCACCAGTGCGATATTATTAAACCTCTCATGTTCACCGATTCTCAAGCTATTCATAGTTTCATGCCTGAACCTCAAGCCTTGTGTTTTGGACTACGACCTCACGCCTGCCTCTTGGATTTATCTCTCTGCCTGCCGCTCGCTCTGCCCTTCTGACCCTGGTACAACCACTTTTTTCTGGCCCTTTGACGCTGGTCTGCCTGCTGAGGTCTTTGTTGCTGACTCGCCTACAGAGGTCTTCGCTCCTTGCCGCTGCCCCGCCTGCTGAGCTCCTTGCCGCTGCCCCGCCTGCTGAGCACCTCACTGCTGACCCGCCTGCAGAGTTCCTCGCCCCTGGTCCGTCCGCTGAGGTCCTCGCCCCTGGTCCGTCCACTGAGGTCCTCGCCCCTGGTCTGTCCGCTGAGGTCCTCGCCCCTGGTCCGTCCGCTGAGGTCCTCGCCCCTGGTCCGTCTGCTGAGGTCCTCGCTCCTGCTATGTCTGTCTTGTTCCTGCCCAAAGAAGGGTCAGATGGACAACGTCTCAACCACCTGACCGATCGGCCCCGGCCCGATGAATGGTCTTCCGGCTTCCTGTATGTCCTGCTCCTGCTTGAAGAATGGCCCGATGGACAACCTCTCGACTGCCTGCCTGACTGGCCCTGACCTGATGAATGGTCTCCCGGCCTCCTGTCTGACCTGTTACTGCCTGACCGGCCCCGGCCTGATGAATGGCCTCCCACCTGACCCATTCCAGCCTGATGGACGACCTCCGGGCCGCCCACCTGACCTGTTCTGGCCTGATGATCTGCCTCCTGGCTGCCCGCCTGACCTGTTTTGGCCTGATGGACGGCCTTCCGGACGCCCGCCTGACCTGTTCTGGCTTGATGGATGACCGCCCGTCTGCCCGCCTGATCTGTTATGGCCTGATGGTCAGCCTCCCAGCTGCCCGCCTGACCCATTCAGGCCTGATGGACGACCTCCTGGCTGCTCGTCCGTCCTGTTCTGGCCTGATGATCGGCCTCCTGGCTGCCCGCCCAACGTGTTCTGGCCTGATGGTCAGCCTCCGGCCGCCTGACCGATCTGTTCTAGCTTGATGGTCGGCCTTCCGGCCACCCACCTGACCCATTCCGGCCTGATGGACAGCCTCCCGGCCACCCGTCGGAACAATGACCACCCAAACTTTTTTGTGTTTCCCTGTTTGTGTCTAGTCAGTTCCCTGGTTTTGGTTTTTGTCAGTTTGTTTTTGTCATGTTTTGTCTTGGGCCCTCCATCCTTGCAGTTCCTCCCTCCACTCACCCAAGTCTTTTTGGGGGGGACCTTTTTGGGGATGCCAGGGGGCATCCTTGAGGGTTGATACTGTAAGGATGTCACCATATTGTGGGCCTTCCTTGTCTGTACTCCCTTGTGTGTGTGTGTGTGTCTCCTCATTTATCCAATTAATTTCATCCTTGTCTCGTGCCAGCTGTTTGCATTCACATCCTGTCTTGTCAGTGTATACAAGTCTGTCTGTTAGTCTTGTTCGTTGTCGCGTCGTCGTTGTGTCTATCCTGTCTCGTCCTGAACCTGATGTGCACCAGTACTGACCTGCTCTGTAATCCTAGTTTTGTAAGTGTGCTGCCACATCAGCTGTTTCCCTGCATTTAATTTAGGTGTGCTGGAGCTGGGTAATGCCAACACAGGGTTACTTTACTTTACTGAATTGTATGTGTGTATATAAAAATATTATTATTTTTCAGATTACAACTTCCAGAACAACAGTTTCAAAGCCTTTGAGGAGCTAAAGCGGATGGTTTTGGAAAACCGAAGACTGTTGCAAGCTATCGTCACCCGAATGACTCCCACATCTTCTTCTGAACAGTTGGACACACTGAATGAGCTCGCACTTCCAGCCTCCACGCCAGAGGAGTTGGAAGCCCTGAACCAAAAGTTGGACTCAGGAGCTGTTAGAAAAAATTTGGTATGTATAATACTTAAAAAACTTAATTATAGCCTTTCTCTTCACAATAATCTTCTGTCAGCAGCAGTACTGTGTAAATATTGACTTAAGTTCTTTGTGTTGTTACTTTTTTAGGTAAATGCCTTGGCTGTCATTGGAGGAAAAGACTTGAGAGCTATGATTTACAACATTTTGCCCAAAATCCTCTTGAACCGCCTAGCAGAGCAGTATAGCTACCAGGGGCGGAAGGGGAAAAGAAGTCTGTCTGCTCACAAGCAGTTGCTGAATGTAATATTTAGTAAGTATAAGTCCATGTACTTTTCAACCTAAACATTTTTGCCGGATTGGTTTTCAAGACATTCTGTGTGAAATGTAGTTGATACTTGATGATACTAGTGCTTCCGCTATCTTGTCTCACAAACCACCCTCATTACATGATTATATATTTTTGATTATGCACACTCCCGTGTTTTAAAAAATTATTTTGGTAACACTTTACAATAAGGTACACAAAATTTGCTTAACTACTAGGGAACGCCTAAGGAACAAATCAGGAGTTAATGGGTAGTTAACCAGTACTTACTGGGGAACACACAGCCAAGTCTTATTGGGGGACTACTGGTTAATCACCTTGTAAATAAAGAGGAACTAATGAAGAACTAATGGGTAGTTACCAAGGAAACCAAAGAAGAATGAATCAGAAGCTAATAGGTAGTTAACCAGTGCTTACTAAGGAACACACAGCCAAGCCTAATTAGGGGAGTACTGGTTTGTTACCACAGAAACAGAGGAGAAATTATCCAGGTGGGTTCTGAATAAACCCTGCACCAGTGAGGTCACAGCTCATAATTGTCAAAAACCTGTTTCCTAGTGATTACTGATTTTATTAACCATTAGCTCCTGATTCGTTCCTGTTTAGTTTACTTGATAACTACCCATTAGTTCTTGATTAGTTCCTCTTAATTTACTAGGTAACTAACAAGTAGTCCCTTAATAAGGCTTGGCTGTGTGTTCCCCAGTAAGTACTGGTTATCTACCTATTAGCTCCTGATTTGTTTCTCTTTGGTTTCCATGTTAACTACCCATTAGTTCCTGATTAGTTCCTCTTCATTTCACATGTAACTAACCAGCAGTCCCCTAATAAGGCTGGGCTGTGTGTTTCCCAGTAAGTACTGGTTAACTACATATTAACTCCTGATTTGTTCCCGAGGTGTTCTCTAGTAGTTAATCAAATTTTGTGTACCTTATTGTAAAGTGTTATCATTATTTTGTATCTATTTTTCAGGGGCTGTACAAAAGAACCAGGGATCAGAAACGCTGATGGATACAGAAATCCAGACGGTGGTGGGAGACTGGTTAAAACATTCAAAGGGTCGCAAAGACAATTCTGCTACCAAAGCTGCAGCTGTGGGAAATGACGGTGCCAATGAGGATGAAGCTATGTAAAATGGAATATTTTTTAGAAGATCTTGCAACATTTTTTATTCTTGCAATTTTTTTTTTCTTAAGAGGGGACAAGGGGTGTCTTATTTTTTACCTCAGACTTGGTGACTGTTGACCCTTACCCAGCATAGGAAAACACAAAGAGAGAGGGAAAGACACAGAGATATAGGGACCATCATCATGGAACCGAGTCCCACTTGCATACACAACACGTCTCAACAGAAATAGGGAAAGATGCCTTGATTAATTTTTTTTTATTTGCTATTGTGAGATGTGTGTTATTATGCAATAAGTGGGAAGCTAGAACAATAAAAGTGTTTTCTGAAAACCCACTATTAAAATTGGTACCATTCTACTTTAGTCTAAGGAACACTTTTTTAATGTCTTTTTATACGTATAGTAGAATAAATGTGATTCTTTATCATATTTTGTCTTGGTCTTTAATGTTAATACTGTAAGATTAATCAATTCCTTGCCAAGTGTTTTAAGTGGTTGTAATCAATTTTCCATTTTGTTACAAGATTGGATTAATCTCCCTAGGAAATGGAAGACAACTGTTTCACAAGAAAACCTTGCATTCCAATGAAAATTGCTGCCATTAGTATTTCCACAGACCTAGCAGAACTGTATAGCATTTTATTTTGACATACTGTGAATGTTAGCTGAAAGTCCGCCGAACATTTAATGATGTTTGGTGAACATTGTCAACGAACGTCTGCTGGACGTTTAATGGTGTTTCATTTTGACGTTCGGCAAACGTCACTTCAGACGTTCAATGAACGTTCATGACAACGTTCGGTGAACGTTCATGACAACGTTCAGAGGACATTCAAGACAACGTTCAGTGGACGTTCATGACAACCTTCAGAGGATGTTCATGACAACGTTCAGTGGACGTTCATGACAACGTTCAGAGGACATTCAAGACAACGTTCAGTGGACGTTCAAGACAACGTTCAGTGGACGTTCATGACAACGTTCAGTGGACGTTCATGACAACGTTCAGAGGACGTTCAAGACAACGTTCAGAGGACGTTCAAAACAACGTTCAGTGAACATTCAAGACAACGTTCAGAGGACATTCAAGACAACGTTCAGTGGACGTTCATGACAACGTTCAGAGGACGTTCAAGACAACGTTCAGTGGACGTTCATGACAATGTTCAGTGGACGTTCATGACAACGTTCAGAGGACGTTCATGACAATGTTCAGAGGACATTCATGACAACGTTCAGAGTACACTCATGACAATGTTCAGAGGACGTTCATGACAATGTTCAGTGGACGTTCATGACAACGTTCAGAGGACGTTCATGACAATGTTCAGTGGACGTTCATGACAACATTCAGAGGACGTTCAAGACAATGTTCAGAGGACGTTCAAGACAACGTTCAGTGAACATTCAAGACAACGTTCAGAGGACGTTCAAACGTTGTCACGAATGTGCACTGAACATTGTCTTGAACGTTCACTGAACGTAGTCTTGAACGTGAACTGAACATTGTCTTGAACGTCTGCTGGATGTTTAATGTTGTTTCATTTTGATGTTCGGCAGACGTCGTTGCAGACGTTCAGTGAACGTTCATGACAACGTTCAGAGGATGTTGTCACGAACGTTCACTGAACGTTGTCATGAACGTCTGCTGGATGTTGGCTAGAAAGTCTGCTGGACGTTTAATGGCGTTTCATTTTGACGTTCGGCAGACGTCGTTGCAGACATTCAGTGAACGTTCATGACAACATTCAGAGGACGTTGTCTGAACGTTCAATGCTAGCTGGGTTCGCATGGCCCTCTCTGCTAAAATCCTCAGACGAGCCTGGGTCTTCGGGGTTTCCTCTTTGCTGAGTTACTGCTGCTGAGAAAGATGGGCACAAGAAGAAAGTAAAAAGAGAAAGTATTAATCATCGGAACATGGAAATGGTTTGACATATAGCTTTTAATTCAATATTTAAAATGCTATTCTAAACAACAGTGTTGGAAGATGTCAGAGATTTTACATTAATAGATAAAGTAAACATTTTAATGTTACAGCACTGACAGGCAGCAGCAGTGTAGAGTTTAGCTACCTGTTGTTGCTAGCTAGCTTATGTTACAATTGGAGGCTGTTTCCTTACACAGTTACAGAATGGTAAATTGATTATGATGGATAATGTTACCACAGTTAACTAACACATAAATACTGTTTTTATTAACGTTAATATAGCTAGTAAACCTTTAAACGTTAGAGCACTTACAGCCCGTGTTGTATATTTTAGCTACTGTGGCAAAAGTTGCTGCAATGATGGATAACGTTACCACAGCTAACAAACACATAAATATAATTTTTATTAACCTTACCTTGCGCTATATCTTGTAATATAACCTCTGTAAATAAAGGTTGAAGGAATGAAATTCCATTGTTTCAGACAGGTCTCTTCAGGGAGAATAGACCCGGAAGTAATGATCCACAGCATCGAGTCAAAAAGGAAGTTGTCTGACGTCATTGTGAAAAGGGCCTATTGTAGAAAATGTCAGGAACCCCCACATCACAGCAGAAGGAAGTCACACTTGGCCTAAATGCTTTTATTTATTTTTTTACAAAAAAAAATTACATGTAATTTATAGTTTTTATTATTTCTAGGAATGCAAGACAACTAAAGGCCTTTTCTTGATAATAGCACCCTGATCTTAAAAAACATAATTTTCTATTTTCTGTGCAAAAACAAAAGCAACATAAAACAGAATCCCACTGTTGAGCAGTGTTACAATATTTCTTATTTAGACTGGTCCTATGGATTTGATCTGCTCAGAGATGGGATTATAATGAAATTATGACCTGGTTCTGACTGGGTTAAACTGGGCCAGCAGCTCTCAAGAGAGTCTCCCTGATAATTCAATATCAGTCAAATAGTTTTAATTTGCTTGCCATATCACGTAGAAAGGCTTTGAAGCACCGTCTCATGTTTTTCCTAACACGTCAGTCCACATAAGACCACACTTAGTCACGCCCCCTCATACACTGATAGGCTGAGCTCCCCTTCTGCAAAAGGAGGAGTCATAGGACCCCATCAGTTAGTGATGACACAGGACTTCGAGGCTCTTCTGGGTCTGTGTACGCGTGACAGTCCGGAGAGTCCAGCGTAGTAAAACTGTAATTTTCTCCTGCCTTTTTAATATAATTGATAAAACTTAATTGACGTCTCATTGATTTATTTGTTAGCATGAGTTGTGTTGTGGATAGAATTAAATCCAACAGTTGCCACTTCTGAGAGAGATAGAACCAGGGGAAGCGGTGGGGGCTGGCTGAGGGTCCAGGGTCAAAGAGGAAGCCTGAGGCCCACAGCTAGCCGTAGCTAGCTGCAGTGACTGACGACCCGCAGTCAGCTCTCATAACGCAACAGCAGTGAATGCATGCTTCATGTTCCACATTCTTAATTCCCCATTGAGTATAACAAAATGCCCTGACACTGCATGCCATACGTCAGTATCCCACTGACACTCTTCACATCAAACTAAACAGAGAGACACAATAAATTGAATGTAAATAAAAAAACATCAGCAGTTCTGTCATCAACTACCCTGCAGTATACACAAACAATCATGGTGGCAGTAACAGCAGCATTCAGGCGGATCGTTGCACACCTTCAGCAGAAAATGACAGGCATGTACACCGAGCCCAGAGTTAAGAGTTTGGAGAGAAGTGTTGGCTGAGAACAGAAGAGCGGTGTTTGCTGAGAAAACAGAGCTGGATAGAGCAAAGAAGCAGTACAAACCATTGTGTTAAATCATGCGATTTCAAAAAGTCAGAAAGCGCAGGAGCAGAGAAAATTTACTAAGGAAAAAAAAACTGATGAACGACAGATTTGACAGATTTTTTTTTAACAAAAGAGCAAGGCTGCATAACATGAGAAAGACATAAATAATACTGAAAAAAAACAAAAATAACATATGAGGGAGTTTCCACCATACCCACCCCCTCCCCAAAAAAGAATAGACAGTTACAAAAAGAGTATGAGTGATGAAAACAGCAGGCTTCCCTTGTAAAAGAGATCTGTGATCTCAATGAGATTTGCCTGGTTAAATAAAGGTTAATAAAATAAATAAACAATAATAAAAACAATTCTAAAACAAACAAAGAGACAGAGAATTTTCAATTTAAGTAAAATTTGAATTTTGAAAATAAAAAATACAAAGAAGGTCTAGACACACAAATATTTTTTATCCTACCTGAATTTCTCTTGGAGATATATTTGACATCATCACATGCTCCTTTGGCAACAAGTAGAAGAAGAATAAGGAGAGATAACGTCTTCATTTCTCCTTTCTCCACTGGCTCCTTGAGTAAACAAGACAGAGAAAATGATGTCAGAGTTCCTCTTAATTTACAAATGAAATGTTCTCACATGTGCATACTATATGTAAAAGCTTAAAATCAGCATTTTCCTAAATAAAATATAAGCTTAGACATAATGAACAAGGCCAATTCTCATTGAAAAAAAAATTGAAAAAATATTTAGTGAAATTCTACCAGTACATTGTACTGTTTGCAAAAGTATGTTTAATTGACTGTTTTAGGCTTTGGCTATTTTTAAGTTGTGGAAACATAAATGTGTGGATCTTTATGTGGAGATTACATAATTCTACAAATAACATCATCCTGATACTAATGAATATTGCACAACGCTCAGTCAGGTTTAAGTCCAGAACAAGAGGATGACATTTTTCTGGGAGTACCGTGGGTCGGCAGGATTCATTATAACTCACGTGACCGGGACGTGACCGGACTGAAAGGTAACGGGAAGAGACAGGAGCGAGAACCGGCCAAAAATATAAAATAAACCAAAAACAACAAACATGCTAATAAAGGGCACAACTATTTTGTAGTTTTCTTTCAGTAAGCCTTCACTTTAACACAAGTCAAAAGAACTACATTTCCCAGAAGTCAACTGTTCCAGCCGAAGCTTTTCACCGAGAGGGTGGAAGGAGCAGCGAAGTCTCCAACCAAAAAACCGAGTAACTGAAAATAGTTTGCAACGCAAGGTAAGAAATAAGTAACTATTAAACTCACAGAACGGGCAGGAAAGTGTCAAATAACCCTGAACTTAACGAGAGTTGTGTTAATGCCGTGCTGCTTTAAACGTTTAGTCTCAGCTGCAGGAGCTGTGGGGAGTCGGACTTTGTTTATCGTCAGTAAATAAACTCAAACAGCACATTTTTCTCCACCTTGTCCCTTTTAATTTAAAAATTATCCTATGCTTTGTTATGTGAGGTTTTAGGTTAAAATATTCATTATCTATCATTGTTTGAAATGTAAAAAAAAAAGCTGAACTCTTCCTGGTTAAAGTGCACGCATTCTCCGGTAAAAATATCCCTATTTTTATATTGTGACATCCTGCTGGATACTGAAATCGAGTAAAACGTGAACATCACTTTATTGTGTAAATAGTTACTGTCGACCGCAAGCCATGCCAGTACAACAACAAACTTGTTAGTGAAAGCATTCTCCAGTAAAAATATTCCAGTTTTTATATGGAAGACTGGTTGCATGTGGTGAGAACCCAAACAGCAGTGGTCCTTCAGAGCCAGAACACTGGTAATCTTCCACAGGGACAACGGTTGTAACCTCAGTGGAGACAAAACCGTGATCTTCTGTAGAGACAAAGCAGCAGTGGTCCCAACCTCAGCAAAGGACCTGCTGACACACACATGCACAGACACAGGAGGAGGAGGAGGAAAGCAGCAAGCTTGGCCTTCATCCCACAAAAGCCAGAACAGCACGCATGACACGATCTGCTGCTCAGCCACAACCAAACCCCACACGGTTTAAGAGCCATGTAGTGGGAGCAGGAAGAGGAAACCAAGTCCCAGAAGAGGCATTGCTGCCTCCTTTTGTACTTCGCCCACTTACCTAACAGGAAGTGACATTTCCCTAGCCAGGTACATTTCTGTACTGCTACACATATATATTATAATAATTGTTTTAGTTTTAGATTTAAGATATGATGTGTACAATTATGTTGTTGTGTTACATTTTAGGCCAAGAGTTGATTTTTCTCAGTTCATTTCTTCACACCAGGGGCGATTCTAGAAGCACTTTTTAGGGGCCTTAGCCCCCCAGTGTTGATAACGGCTCTTGGCTTGAACCACACAGTGTGTATTAGCATTAGAATTATTGTAGGGGGGACATATTGGTGTGAGGTCTGTGGGTCCTCCCCCATAACTTTTTGAATAAAGTAGCTGCTATTTCCTGCATTCTGGTGTATTTTAACAGGTTTTAAAACATTTATGTTTACCTACATAAGTAAATCCTTTATTCATTAACTGTTTTAGAAAGCATGGCACAAGAAGTAGCTCTAAGCTTTTTGTTTGTCTTTAATTTTATTTTATTTTTCTACCTGGCACAAGAAGCTGTTAGTTCTGGAAGCAATCTGTTAAACAGCTTTGGACACAAAGACCCTTGTCACACACTTCAAAAAAGCAGGTAAGATACATACAATCTTGTAGTCTCTGCCTGGTGAGGCTGATTAAATAATTATAAAATATGATAAGTGAAATAAGTAAAGAAAAAATGAGCTACTGTAATTTATGTTTGCAAAGGTCACATTTTCTTGACTTAGTTTCAATTGTAAATCTTGTTTTTGATTTAAAAAAAATTCCAAAAGGCCAACAAATTTCAATTTGTAGTCACTGTAACCCTATTTTGACTTGTGCACTGTCTTTGTTCAATTTTAGGTTACAAAAGGCTCTGGACCAGTCACTGAAGCTGTAGAGAGATGAGGTGGAACACCAGACCTGCAATGATCCAGTCTGTTTTTTCATTCATTCATTCAACCTTTATTTAGACAGGTAGATCCCATTGAGCCTCGAGGACTCATTTACAAGAGAGACCTGATTTCAACAAAGAAAGATGACAACAATGGACAACAGCGACAACAATAAACTGTTATAAAAAGTCATACAGATTTTTTTCTTTTTTTTGTTAAACAAATAGGATGGCTACAAAAAGAAAAGTAACAAAAACAGCTAGATTGTAAGGTGAATGTATGAAACTAAAAACAGTAACACGTCTGCATTGGACCCTGCCAGGAGTCCAACAGATTCTTAAAGCCACTTAGAGAGGTCAAGGTCGAGAGCTTCAAATCTTTTTGTAAGATATTCCAGGAAACAGGAGCAGAGTAGAAGAAGGCCCTGTTGCCTAGTTCAGTCCGCACTGAGGGAACACTGCAGGTAATAATGTCCTGAGAGCGCATGCTGTAGCTGCACTCACGCAGAGACATGTAGGAGGAGATGTATGAAGGCAGCAGACCAAGAAGTGATTTAAAAATGAAAATGTACCAGTGGGAGAGTCTGCGTGAAGTTAATGATGTCCAGTTAACCAGTGAATACAGGGTGCAGTGGTGGGTACGATAATCACAGCCAGTTATGAATCTTAGTGCACCATGATAGACAGCATCTAACATCTGCAGGGTTCTTGTAGGAGCGTTCATGTAAATAATGTCACCATAATCAATGGAGGGAAGGAAAGTCACAGATACAAGGCGTTTTCTAGCATTCAGAGTTAGACAGGATCTGTTTCTGAAAAAGAAACCCAGTTTAACTTTCAGTTTCTTTACCAAGTTTTCCACATGAAGTTTAAAAGAGAGATGTGAGTCGACCAAGATACCCAAATATTTATAGGAATCAACAAACTCAATCGGGACACCATTTGAGGATAAAATCTGAGGAAGAACTGCTGGGACCAACTTCCTATTTGAAAAAAGCATACCTTTGGTTTTTTCGGCATTTAGGACAAGTTTGAGGTGGAACAAATCTGTCTGGATGATGTTGAATGCAGATTTCAAAAGCTGGAAAGCCTTAGCAACTGTTTTAGCTCGACAATAAACAACTGTGTCATCAGCATAGAAATGTATGGATGCATTAGGGATGTTTTTACCTACATTACGTATGTAGATTGTAAAGAGGGTGGGTCCTAAGACTGAGCCTTGAGGTACACCATTGTTGACTGTGAAATAACTGGAGGAAGTACCATTATGTTGAACACATTGCCTCCGGTCTGAGAGATAGTTAGAGAACCAACCAATGGTGTGTTCTGAGAAACCAATTTCTGAGAGTTTATGACACAAGATGTTATGATCCACAGTGTCAAAAGCTTTAGACAGGTCTAAGAAAAGTGCAGCACAATAATCCTTAGCATCCAGTGCTTCAACAACATCATTAAGAACCTTCAGTGAAGCAGTGGTTGTGCTGTGTTGTTTCCTGAAACCAGATTGATGTGGAGGTAGGATGTTAAATGAGTCCAGGTAATTTTTGATTTGAGAGTTTATCAGTTTTTCTAGAACCTTGGCTAAAATGCAGAGTTTAGAGATTGGTCGATAGTTGTTCAGTGAGGTGGGGTCACCTCCCTTCAGCAAAGGAAGAACAAAGGCTGTTTTCCAAGTGTCTGGGATGGAGTTTTGTCTTATGGAGAGATTGAAGATGTGGGTCACAGGGACTGTGATGATATGAGCAGCCAGCCTTAAGAAATAAGGTGGAAGTTCATCTGGACCTGCAGATTTTTTAGGATCAAGATCTTTTAACAGTTTATTGACCTCACTGACTGAGAATGGAGAAAAAGAGAAGCTGTGATTAACTGCAGGTTGACTTGTAGGAGGGATGTGGTTTGTAGAAGTTTGGTTATTAAGTGAAGTGGCTGATTTTCCATTAGTAACTGTGTCAAATAAAGAACTAGAAGCAACAGAATGTTTGTTGAAACAGTTCAGGATCTCGTGCTTATTTGACACAGGAACAGAGTTAATGAGAAGTTGTGATGGGAGGTCAGATGATTGGGGGGTGCCTGAGAGAGATTTGATGGTTTTCCAGAATCTGTTAGGGTCATTTAGATTTTTGGAGGTCTGAGATAAGAAATAGTTGCGTTTTGCTGCTTTGACAGCAGTTGTACATTTATTCCTGATCTGTCGAAAACTCAACCAATCAGTGTCTGAGTCAGATTTTCTCGCTGCGGCCCAAAGATGATCTCTCCTGTGCAGGAGGTCAGCTAGCTCTGGAGTAAACCAGGGCTGTCTCGTCCCTTTATTTTGAACTGACGAAAAGGAGCATGTTTGTTCAGGAAATAAATGAAATTATTATGGAAATAGTTCCAAGCGGAGTTCACGTCATAAATTAATAGAATATGATGCCAGTCAATGTGGGATAGATCCCAGAGGAATGACTGTTCACAAAAACGTTTCAGATCCCTTTTTTGATTAATCTGGGCTTAGAAGGTGGAAGTTTAATATCTCTCAGAGTCGCTGTCACACAGTGATCACTCAAAATGTCAGCGAATACACCTGAACCAGAGAATTTGTGAGGCATATTAGTTAGAAACAGGTCTAAGATGGAGGACTTAAAAAAAATTTTTTTTAAATTAAATTTATTCATTTTAAAATCTAACACAAAAAAACAATAATGCAAACTAAGTTTATATAATATATAAATAAAATGAAGGGTAGCAGAAGGAAGAAAAAAATCTTATTTTATCTGCCCCCTCTTACAATAATTCAAATCAAACAACAATCATCTGTAAGTACCTAAACAAACAAAAAAGAAAAAAAGAACAATTCACTATAATTTTCGAACTATAATGCAACATACATAACAGTATTTCATATATATTTTTGCAGAAGTCCATTTTTAATTATTTTCTTAAAAGTAATCGTTGTTTTTGCATTTTTCACTTCAGTTTTCAAACCATTCCACAATCTAATTCCCTGGATTGAGGTTGACTGACCCTTCAAACTGGTTTTATATCTTGGTTTAACAAATATTTCCTTTCCCTTGAGATTATAACAGCTTTGTCGTTTAATGAAATATGTTTGGATATTCACAGGTAGTTCATTTATATGAGCTCTATACATAACTAGTAAAATATTATAATCCACCAAGTCATGGAACTTCAATATTTTCAGTTGATGAAATAATGTGCTGGATGTGTGACAGTAATGTTTTCTAGTGATTATTCTTACTGCTCTTTTCTGCAGCAAGAAAACAGGTTCCGTAAATGTTTTACATGCTTTTCCCCAAACATCAATACAATAAATTATATGTGGGACAATAATTGTGTTATATAACAAATACAGGGCTTTATCATTTAACAAGTTCCTGACTTTGTATAATACTGCAATAGATTTGGCTATCTTTATCCTTACAGAGTTTATGTGATGTTTCCACGTCAATTTGTCATCAATGACAACACCCAAAAACTTCATTTCACTTACACGACATATCTCAACACCATCAATCGTAAATGGAACATCAATAATTTCCTTCTTTTTTTTTTTACTGATTATCATGTACTTAGTTTTACTTATATTTAATGATAATTTATTTAGTTTAAACCAATCTTGTATTTTAACAAACTCTGCTGTCATCAACTCAAACATCTGTTCCATATCTTTACCAAAATAAAAAAAAGTGGTATCATCAGCAAATAGGATACATTTAAGGAGATCTGACACTTTTACCAATTCATTAACATACAGAATAAATAGTTTTGTTCCAAGTACAGAACCCTGAGGGACTCCACATGTAATATTACAGAGGTTGGATCTTACATCATTTATTTGCACAAATTGTTTTCTATTTCTTAAATAACTAGATACCCACTGTAATGCTGGTCCTCTAACAGCGTATTTACTTAATTTGTCAATGAGAATAGTATGATCAATCGTATCAAAAGCCTTTTTTAAATCAACAAAAATACTTAAACAATTTTGTTTTTGATCCATAGCAGTAGTTTTTTGTTTCATAAATTCCATGATAGCCATTGATGTAGAGTTTTTTGCTCTGAAACCATACTGACTATTACTCAGAATATTTTGTTTATCAATAAATTGGTCTAATCTAATCACAAACAGTTTTTCTAAAAAATTTTGAAAACTGTGGTAAAAGGGATATTGGTGTATAATTGCTAAATGTACTTTTATCACCTTCCTTAAAAAGAGGTATTACTTGGGCTATTTTCATATTATCTGGAAATGTTCCTGTTGTAAATGATAAATTACATATATATGTAAAAGGCTCAATAATATGACTCATTATATCCTTCACCAGCTTCATGTCCATATCAACCCAGTCTTTTGATCTTTTATCAGTAAATTTTTTAACTACATTCATTATTTCTTCTTTGTCGATTTCCTTAAGATAAATACTGTTTGCACAACTAATAATTGGATGGTTCACTATATTATTTACTTGAGGTATTTTGTCTGTAAGATTTGATCCAACATTCACAAAATATTGATTAAATCCATTAACAATTTCATTATCATCATAAATTTCACCATTATCTTTTACAAAATGTTGTGAGATACCAATCTTTGATTTATGATTCTTCAAAACTTTATTCATTACGCGCCATGTTGCTTTAATATCACCATTACTTTTATTTAATAAGCCACTATAATATTCCTTTTTGTGTTTTCTTATAATTCCTACTAATTTGTTTTTATACCGCTTATATTTTTCTTCAGATTCTTGTGTTCTTGATTTTAGAAAGCATGAGTACAAATAGTTCTTTTTTTTACAAGCATTTTTCAGTCCTTTCGTCATCCATGGTTGGCCAACAGTATTTTTTCTAGTATAATTTATTTTCACACAACTTTTTTCATATAGAGTTTCTAAAATATTCATAAACTCGTTATATGATGTATTCACATCATCAACATACACGTTTTCCCAAGTTTGTTTATCTAAGTCCTCTTTTAATCTATCTAATGCTTTTTTAGATGTGTTTATTATTTTGGTCTTTTTATTTTCTGCTTTTATGGTATTTTGATCATTTTTGTAGATTGTAAAGATTGGTAAGTGATCACTTAGGTCAGTAATAAGGATACCACCTATCACATCCCCATTTGTTATATTTGTGAAAATGTTATCAATTATTGTGGCACTGTGAGTTGTAATTCTTGTGGGTTTGGATATTAACGGATAAAGATTTAAAACTATACATTGTATTTATGAATGTACTGGTGTTATTTGCATCCAAAGAATTTCCTAGATCAATGTTAAAGTCTCCACACAAAAATGTTTTTTTGTTGAAGTTCTTTTCAAATAGCTCCATGATTTTATCAGTAAATATTTCTATCTTTGAGCTTGGTGATCTGTATGCACAACTTACTATGATGTTTTTATCATTCCTGCTTATTATTTCTATTGTTACCATTTCTATTACATTATCAACAATTATTGACATTTCACTAATCAATTTGCATTTTACTTCATTCTTAACAAATAGAGCGACTCCACCACCCCTTCCACTTTTTCTGTTCGTTTGATATAATTCATACCCATCAAAATTAATACTTGTATTTACATCATTGAGCCATGTCTCTGACAGTGCTATTATATCAAATGTTCTGTTTAATTGTTTTAAATAGTCTATTATTTTGGATATATTTGCATTTATACTTCTACTGTTAAAGTGAATGATGGAAAGACCTCCATTTGTTATATTGATATTGTTAAACTGATCTTCACTGTAATATTTACAATCTTTTACAACTGGAAAGAAATCTGTATCAATCACATCTTCAATGCTATATATTTTTGATTCTGTGTCTTTGTATATTGTCATGGTTAAATGTACTTGTTCTTCAGACCGTACATTTTGTCAATTTTTTTTTCTTTTTTTTTTTGATGCAAATTTATTTAAATGAATTTTAATTCATCTTATCTTAAAATCATCTAAGTTTTTCCAAATCCTTCAGTTCTTTTATTATTTTTGGTTGAGACCCTTCATGCACTTTGATCCAAACATTTCCATTTCTTGTCCATGTTTATGTTATTTTATTTTGTTTTTTTAACAACCTTGCCTCACGTGCAATGTTTCCATTTTTCTTTGTTAGATGTTCATTTATGTATACCTTTGTTCCCTTCAATTTTTTTGCCTGCATTATTACATTATTTATAGCTTTTCTACTTATGAACTTCATAATTATTGATGGTTTGGATTTATCGACTTTACTGGGCAAGATGTGACAGATAGAGATGTCTTCATGGTCCACATCAATGTCTTTATCTTGGAAGAAAGACACCACTTGCTCCTCCAAAGTCCGCAGCTCATCCTGCTGTGCATCCCCTGTTGTGTCAGCACCCGCAGCAACCTGTGCATATGACCGGCGCTTGACTTCAAGTCCAGTTATCACTAGATTATTTAGTCTTGCGTCTTGCTCCAGATCATCAACTTTTTTTTCAAGTTCAGCTATTTTATTGTCTTTATTAGTTATTTGTATTTTTAATTGTTTTACTTCATTAATCAATCCAACCAGGAGTTCTTGTTGAGATACTAACCTTGTTAGTTCAGCACTCATAAAGTTTAATGATTTTTTAATCTCCTCCATATCTTCCGAATTCCCAACCAGTGAGTCTTGCTTCCTATGTCCACGTTTATTTGACATTTTTCATCAATTTTCTGTCCTAATGTTGTTAAGATTTCAGTTTGCTAGACGAAAGTCGAAGGCTGATCACGATGTTCACCAACCTTTATGTGGTAGCTGCGACCTAGCAGCTACAATAACCAGATCGGTGAGCGGATCCAACAGTCCGCAGGACCAACCATGGAAGGTCAGCTCCAGCAGGCACACAAATCCAACAACTACAGACCGGAGCTACGACCCCAACAAAGCCGGTCCAATGGTAGCCCGCGTCGTCCACCCACAGCCTGACGGAGAAGCGCAGCAGCTCTCACCGGAGCTCACGTCCCCGACAAGATGGTCCAACTGTGGTCCACCGCGTCCATCCACAGCCCGCCGGAGAAGCCTAGCGGCCCTCACCAGCCAGTCTACTGGAGCAAATCCAGCGAGACAACGCCAAGGGCGGAAGGCGGAAGTCTTCGTCAAACTTTTTCTTTCACTTAAAATAAAAAATTTCTTACGCCTGGTTTACCACTTTCTGTCTTTTTGGTGTTCTTCATTTTTCTTTTTTTGTTTCCTGCTCTTCCTCCTAAATGTTTGATTGTTTGATAAGTTTTTAACGCCCGTGCAGTGCAGCACTCAGCTGAGATTTCAATAACACCCTTTTGCTGCAAGGCACATTTAATGTTTAAGAGTGCTAGGGATTATTGACAAAAGGCTGCACAAGTCCAATAAATGTGCACTTTTCTGGACGGTTTTTGTTTGGTCTAGTCAGAGAGTTGATTAGTTGGGTTAGATTGAGAGACAGGCAACATTCCTTGAATTTATCACAGAGGGGGGTCGACTTATCCCAGTCAATGTTGAAATCTCCTGCCAAAAAGATCTCTTTGAATTTTAAATTACCAAGGAATTCCATCAGGGAGGACAGAGCCTCGGGTTTTGCTGAGGGAGGACGATAACAACCCACTACAGATAAAATCTGGTCTCCACTCAAAGTGATGTTTACAGCTAAGGCCTCAAACTGGTTTGGAATTGTTTTAGAAGACACAAGACTAGAAACCAGAGAATATCTGATGTAAATAATGACTACCCCCCCTCCCTTTTTTTTGACGATCACAGCGATAGATGTTAAATCCATAGACAGCTATCTCATCATGTCGGATTATTACTCGTGATTTTTTTAGGTTTTACACCTGCCATCCACAACTACCAGCAAAGTAATTCAGAGGCTTAAAACAACCTTTGGTAGGTTTGGAATTCCAGATGGAATTGTAAGTGACAATGGGCCCCAGCTTTCCAGTGTGGAATTTCAGCTGCTGGAAAGTGAGTTGGGGATTAAACACATCACATCCTCAACGTCCCCAAGGAAATGGTCATGCAGAGAGAGCAGTACAGACTGTGAAGAGGACTCTTCGAACAAAAGATTTCTTACGAGCTCTCATGTGCTACAGATCAACTCCATGGTCCACAGCAGGAGTCAGTCCAGCAGAATTGTCATGGGGAGAAAGATCAGAAACACACTCCCAACATTGTAGAGTATCCTTTGACCCAAATGGCCCAATAGAATGGTAAATGGACTGTACTTATACAGCGCCTTTATATCTTTTTTCAAGATTCTCAAAGTGCTTTACACAACAATCTGTGTCCTCATTTACCCATTCATACAGCACTCTACTAGATCTCTACAAAGCTAATTGAACAATCATTCTAAAAAGACTAATCAGAGCTTTTTAGATCACATTCATACACTGATGGGACACACATCAGAGGCTATGAGGGGTTCAGTGTCTTGCCCAGGGACACTTCGACATGTGACTGCTGGTGGATTTGAACCCCCAACTCTCGCATTGGAGGATGACTGCTCTAAACACTCAGCCACAGCCGCCCCCAGCCTAGAAAAGCTGTGAAACAGAAGGATGCCTGTGAGAAAGCCAAACAAGCTTTCTATTACAACTGTCACCATGGAGCCAGACCTCTCCCACGGTTACGACCTGGAGACAAAGTCTTAGTCAAGTTGGATTCAGAAAAGACTTGAGGGACACCAGCAGTCATTCTGAAGGAGTCTGTTACTCCAAGATCCTTTCTCATCAACACGCTGGAAGGAGTACGGCTACATCGAAATCGGCATCATTTCAGAGCTGAAACAACATTAGCATCTGCACAACCTGTTTTTACCACAACTGCTGAGATGCACAGTAGTGCCCCAGCCCAAGTTAACACTCCAGAGTTTGCTTCTGCAGGCTCAAATGAGACTGAGGTCCCAGCATCCACCCCTATGGGTGCACCAGGACAGATTCGCACCAGATATGGACATTTGTGCAAACAAATTGTGAGATTATCTTTGTAGACTCGAAAGCAATTTGTTAGATATTCTCTTTTGGGGGGAGATGATTTTTTTTTAAAGAAAAAAAAGGGGAAAAGAACAAGAAGAAAGTATGTGCGTATGTTAATGTGACTAACTAAATTTAGTAAAAAGATTGATTTTGAACTTTATACAAATGAGTTAGTATTTTCAGTTATGTTTTAAATCACATACTTTATTTAGGAAGTGTGAAGAGGTTAGTTTAAATCTATGATTTTAATATTCGCCTTCAGTTCCTTTAATATTCAATTCAATTCAAAAATACTTTATTAATCCCAGAGGGAAATTATTTGTTTTTGTAACTCATTATCCTCATTTCATTAAGAGATGTTATAGATGCTGATGGCTGTAGACAGGAAGGATCTCTTGTAAAGGTCCATCCCACAGTGGATCCTAAGAAACTGGCTGCAGATGCCGTCCGATCTGTTCACCCAGACTTGGCTGGCCTCTCAGTTCCTCCGGGCTGTAGGAGCGCCCGAATGCCAGCAGAACTCCTCCCAGAGCGATGGCCACTCCTCCCAGCAGTCTGCCGAGCTCCTCATTGCTGCAGACAGTCAACTGTAGGTGCTGAGGGATGATCCTGTCCTTCCACTGTCATGAGCCGTGTTTCCTGCTAGTTCCAGGTTCTCAGTGGTCAGGCACTCGAGCACAGCTGGCAGGTAGATGAGAATGCATCCACAGAACATCCTTTTCAACTCATTTGAGATTTGGGGCTGTAGTTGAGATATTATTTGAGCTTTTGAGATGTTAATCAGCTGCTGTTGGTTGTAGAAAACTGCCTTGTTGCCATGGTTACGCATCATAACAAATGTCCAAAACTAAAAAAGCTTCAGTAAAAATCCTTCCAGCTGCACAGCATCTGATACCAGAGGAAACAATCATCCAAAAAATGTGATTTACATTCAGAAAATGAGGAATTAACATTTCCAAAAGCAAAATCTCAAAATGAAAGTAACAGAGCTGCTCCAACATGCAGCCACCTGGAGCCGCACAATTCTAGAACTTCCACAGGCATGAAGTAAGACCTGTTAGTTATTGTGGTTAACAAAGTATCCATTTATTATTGTTTTGAAGTTTGAAATAACAGGGTTTGTTTAAAAAAAATAAAGTGTGTGTGTGTGTGTGTGTGGGGGGGGGGGGTGTCATAGAAAGAACACCGTTACTGTGGTTACAGTGATTTACAGCAATCGTTTATATTTTACGGCAGCAGAACCTTTTATGGCGGAAGCCTCGTATATACACAAGCGGTGGCTTGTGGTGTTAAGTGGCTCAGCAGATGCTAAGGTGAATACCATTGTGGCTCCCACATGTTATATTTTGCCAGCCGCCAATAAAGCTGAGTAGACAAACTAAAGCTTGTTCATTCTACACCCACCACTATAACATACCGCCCAGCAGTATTAGCATGCACACTCAAGGATATAAATTACAGCTGCTTGCCAACTATAACAGCTACCCCTCTTGATTTGGATTGAAAATTGGATTGAAACACCTGACCAGATCATTTTTACCAAACTTTCCACTGTCTGCAGAACACACATGGGTCTCCTATAAAAAGACAATATCAGTGTTCAACTTCTTCAGGTGTGACATAATTTTCTGGAATTTAACTGGACCATTAAAGGATTTCACATACCAGCTTACACACTAAACTTTGCAACCACTAGAGTGACCAACATCCTTAATGCTAGTCATGGTTGAACAGCAAAAAATAATTTACACAGAAAATATCACAAGCTAATATCTTAAGGGTGGCTGTGGCTGAGTGGTTAGAGCAGTCGTCCTCCAATGCAAGAATTGGGGGTTCGAATCCATCAGCTGTCACATGTTGAAGTGTCCCTGGGCAAAACACCGAATCCCTTCATTGCCTCCGATGTGTTTCCCATCGGTGTATGAATGTGATGTAAAAGAACTGATTAGTCTCTTTAGAATGATTTAGAGTGCTGTATGAATGGGTAAATGAGTGCACAGATTGTGTTATAAAGTGCTTTGAGTGTCTTGATAAGATAGAAAGGCGCTATATAAGTACAGTCCATTTTTCAGTCCATTTATCTGATCAAACAAACAAGAACAACAAAAAAACCAAGAGTGATCCGGAATTAACCCATCCCACTCTCCTTCCCAAACACAGAGAGAACAGAAACCACTGTCAACTGAAAATCCATACAATCCGACCATCTGGGCTCCCGTCTGCCCACATATGATATAAGTAATGGTAATTAAAAAAACATAAAAAGAAACAACAAAATATGCAAATATTACCATAAATATCAAATGTGTACATAAAAAGAAGATTTTTTAAAAAGTTCCCATATTAGGGTGTGTACCTTATACCAGAACTTACGATAATCAATTCAGGGCATTAACACTGTACAATTGTCTTCAAATACAAATAAATGGTTGTGCATTCCGCCATTAAAGGACCTAAAACCAGATATTGAGTCAAACACAAGTTTGGAAAAAAAATGTGGTTGAGGGAGGCCAGTCATGTGGTTTATTCCAATCTATTTCGATCCTTGCCGCCTGTTAGTATGACATTTGTCTTGACGTATTCCATCACTTTAATGGAGTTGACAAACACCTTGTCTGGCCTTCCATGTATGATGCAGAGCCGTGCAGGAAAAAAAGTCCATACGTGACATGTGGTCAGTTCCTCAGGAGTCGCCTCACTTCTGTGAACACCGCCTGTGCACTTACCACGCCTGGGGTGTAATCAGCTGCGATGAATATGGATGATTCTTTTGAAGCGAATCGGGTCATTGCTCCATGCTCATTGTAATATTTCCACACAATCTTGATGATAATGCAGCCTGGCCACGGCAACTCTTGATTTATCATCCGAGCCTCTCCTGCCCAGTGTCTGGTACATGTGATCAGCGGCAACTTGCCCAGCTGCAGCACCTCAGATAGCATTTTTGCTATCACTGTAGGGGTGCATGGACCAGTGATTCAGGAACTCCATTAATCTTAATATTGTTACTTTTCATATTTTCCTCCACAGATTCAAGCTATTTTCTCAGCCCATCAACTTCATTTTTAAATTCCACCATGGTTGCATGCAGATTCTCTATCTCATCTGAGCATAAAGACAGCCATTCTCAGTCTCTGAAACACTTAACTTGATTTGGTGGAATTCTGCTCTGAGGCCTGTGGTGGCATTCACAAGTTCTGCTCGGACTGCCTGAAATTCCCTCCTAATAAAATTAAAATAATCCAATTAATAATTTTAACTCCATCCTAATTATCTATATGACTTAAGATTTAATTTAAGCCAGAATGTCTGACTTCAGAGTTGAGTCTCCTTCCAGAGCCCGGCGAGGGCAGGGGCGATGAACCTGCAGATCCACTTGCTGTATTCACCACCTCTCCATCACGGCAGCCCCAAGCTGCAGTTGTGACGACAGGCTGCATGGGAGGAGACATGCTGCCTTTGATTTTTTTGTTGCTGTTATCTTAGAAGCCATATCACAGCTCTGACAAGTCAATCACGTGGCGACACCAATCTCAGAGGCAGAGTCCAGCTTGGAGGTAGCAAGAATATAATTATAAAAGGGAAATTTTCAGCTGGGCTGACAGGAGCAGAGCAAAACACAGTTCACTGCCATGAGGCACTCCTGCTATAAAGCAAGTCTTACTGAAATTAATGGGATGTGAGGATGGAGGAGCAGAGGAAGAAGAAAAAAAACTTTGGGAATGGAAGAAGCTTCCAATGTTGCTTTTTTTTTTCCACAGGCACATCAACATTTGTGAACATACAAGTTTTTATTTTTCTTAGGCACAAAAGTAAAGGTGTGTGTGTGTGTGTGTGTGGGGGGGGGGGGTGGACAGAAAGGTTAAGGTAATTTTAAAGCCTTTTTGCACAGACACACTCATATACAGACACAGGGTCAAAACTTTTGACTAACAAAAGTAGTCAATGGGAAATGTTATACCAAGTTTTTCTTTTCATGTTAGAAAAACAAAATTAAAATGTAAAAAGAAATACCAAACCATTTTATTTATGGAGCACTTAAAACAGCGACAAGGCCAACCAAAGTGCTGTACAGACAGAACAACAGGTAGCACACAAAGCAAAATACAAAATGAAATGGAATGAAATGAAGTGGGCAGCACGGTGGCACAACTGGTAGAGCTGCTGCCTCTCAGCGAGAAGGTCCCTGGTTCAAACCCCGGTCCAGGGGCCTTTCTGGGTGGAGTTTGCATGTTCTCTCCGTGCATGCGTGGGTTTTCTCCAGGTGCTCCAGTTTCCTCCCACAGACCAAAAACATGCATGTTAGACTGATTGGTAACTCTAAATTGTCCCTAGGTGAGAGTGAGAGAGTGAATGGTTGTTTGTCTCGTTTGTCTCTATGTGTCCCTGTGATGGACTTGCGACCCGTCCAGGGTGTACCCCGCTCCTCGCACAGTGATTGCTGGACATGGGCACCAGCGACCCCCGTGACCCAAAATGGAATAAGCGGGTAAAGAAAATGGATGGATGGATGGATGGATGGAATGAAGTGGCAAAACCCATCAGAATGCCATTTACTTGGGTAAAAATAAAACCTATATCAAGAGTACAGCACATCTATGAGTAATTACACAAAACAAAAATTGTAATGTTGAATTTATGTCCTGCCACATGCTGTCAAATCAGCTTGGTTTTTGAATAATAAGTGACACTATGTTGGCATTTAACAGGCTGTGTTGTGCCTGTTGCCTTCTATGTTGATTTGAAGCTGTTCAAACTGGCTGCGACTTGTATAATCTGATGATTTAAGTATAATTGTAGCAGTCTTTGATCAGAGACATGCCTTGACACTTGCCACTGAAACTGCTAATATGATCTTCAGTAAAATATGCATGCAAACCGAGCTCTCTTCAAACCCACTGATTGGCTGCGTCACAACACCAAAACCACTATGTGACAACTAATGCAAAGATAAATGGTCAGTTTCGTTCATTCAAAATTTATTTATACAGGTTAGTCCCACTGAGCCTCTGGGACTCATTTACAAGAGAGACCTGAATTTTAACAAAGAATGCTGACAACAGTGGACAATGACAACAATAGACAACAATACAGGATGTGTACAAATTTGTTTATTTTTTTACAAAAAAAAATAAAATGGTATTTAAAAGGATAATTAAAAGGAAATGTAGTGAAAAAACAGCTTGATTGTAAGGCAGTGTACAATACTAAAAACAGGATATCCAATGTACGTTATTCCTTCACGTAGCTTTTTTTATTTTTTTGCGATAAAGCAGCAACACAACTCCACCATGAAACAACAAATGGGAGCAGCTCTGATGCAGCTGCAGATCAAGGGTAACTGTTTTTTTCTCATATTATACTAAAACTTATAGACAAGTTGCACAATAAACTTCATGTAATTTGTCTTTTTAACAGGTTGAAGAGGACAGATGAGATTCATCACCTGGAACCAGTTCTAAATGATACAATTTATGGTTTATAAATTACAGTTCAGAAGTTTTTGTGCACGTTTCCACAGGTTTTGAAATTTTGTT
Organism: Nematolebias whitei; assembly: GCF_014905685.2. Taxonomy (NCBI): domain Eukaryota; kingdom Metazoa; phylum Chordata; class Actinopteri; order Cyprinodontiformes; family Rivulidae; genus Nematolebias; species Nematolebias whitei. Next base: position 48,620,873 of record NC_056501.1, on the reverse strand, counting down.
AAAGATTTACTAAATATGAATCAATATGGTTAATACTGAAGTCTGTATATTTTATATTAGGTTTTGAAAATATAACAAATGTTAGAGCAATATGGTTAAAAATAACTGAAGTCTGTATTTTATTTTGAGTTAAAAGTTAATATACTATGGTAGGCTGAAGTCTGTTTACTTTTATATTTATATATTTTGAATTATTTGTCTGTGATGGACTTGAGGACTGTGAGGGACCTGTTGTCCCCCGACTTTCACACAGTGATGGCTGATATGGGCACCAGTGACACCCGTGACTCCTAAAGGAAGAAGTGGGTAAAGATGATGGATGGATGAATTATTTGTTCCTAGATTTTTATTTTATTATTATTATTATTTTAATTCAGGCAACTAAGCTAACCTAATACTGGTAATTTAAGTGACAGAATTTTATGCACTCCTATATTTTTTCCTATTTTTGTTATAAATATAAAATGAATCAAAAAGATTTGCTATGGTAAGGAACCTAAAATTATTGTTTTAAATAAATGTCCTATTTGTTTACATTGTTGTTTAATCTTTTCAGCTTGTCAGTTACATATACATTATAATTGAAACAAAATTTATAACCATTTCAATAGAAAAATCGTTTCCGAATCGAAAAATCGATTTTGAAACGTATCGTGACACCAAAAATCGGAATCGAATCGGATTGCCAGACACTGAGAGATTCCCACCCCTAATGTCTTTTATCCCCCACATTAAAAACGTTACTAGAACCTCCTTCTTCCACCTGCGTAATATCACTAACATTAGAAACATCTTATCTAAAAATGATGCAGAAAAACTGGTCCATGCATTTGTCACATCTAGACTGGACTATTGCAATGGTTTATTATCTGGATGTCCAAATACTTCTTTAAAACGTCTTCAGTTGATCCTAAATGCTACTGCCAGAGTCTTAACTGGAGTTAGTAGGAGAAATCATATCTCTCCAGTTTTAGTTTCTCTCCATTGGCTCCCTGTCAAATCCAGAATAGAATTCAAAATCTTACTTCTAACCTACAAAGCTCTCAACAACCTGGCTCCATCTTATATTACAGATCTTATTGTTCCATATTTTCCTAACAGAGCACTTCACTCTCAGACTGCAGGTTTACTTGTGGTTCCTAGAATTTACAAAAACAGAATGGGAGGCAGATCTTTCAATTATCAGGCTCCTCTCTTGTGGAACCAACTTCCAATCTCTGTCCGTGAGGCTGACACATTATCCAGTTTTAAAACTGGGCTTAAGACTTTCCTTTTTGCTAAATCCTATAGTTAGGGTCGGCTTGGGTTTCCTGAGCTGTCCCTTAGTTATGCTGCTATAGGCTTAGACTGCTGGAGGACAAACTGACCACAATTTTCACTCTGCTTCTGTCTTTACTTACTCTGCTCAACCTGTTTTGTATTTGTAATTGTTTTTTCTATCCATAACATGTGAGGGTTTTTTTTTTGTCTTTCAGATACACCTGGACCTATACCTGGACGTACCATTCTGTGTTCGTCTGTCTCTCCTTCCTGTCCTCTCAAACCAGCCAGTCAAAGCAGATGGCCTCTTGTCCTGAGCCTGGTTCTGCTGGAGGTTTCTTCCTTTTAAAAGGGAGTTTTTCTTTCCACTGTGCTTGCTCAGGATGGGAGACTGCAACAAAGCCAAGATTCAACTTGTCTGCTGGATTCCTTAGATAGAGAACTTTACTAATTGGCTTATGTATGTGAATGTTTCTGTAAAGTGCCCTGAGACAACTTTGTTGTGATTTGGTGCTATATAAATAAACTGAATTGAATTGAATCTTGGCTTCGTTGTAGTCTCCCATCCTGAGTTCCTATGATAATCACAGCCAGTTATGAATCTCACGGTGCACTAAGATTCATAACTGGCTGTGATTATCGTACCCACCACTGCACCCTGTATTCACTGGTTAACTGGACATCGTTAACTTCACGCAGACTCTCTCACTTGTACATTTTCATCTTTAAATCACTTCTTGGTCTGCTGCCTTCATACATCTCCTCCTACATGTCTCTGTGTGAGTGCAGCTACAGTGTGCGCTCTCAGGACATTATTACCTGCAGTGTTCCCTCAGTGCGAACTGAACTTGGCAAAAGGGCCTTCTCCTACTTCACTCCTGTTTCCTGGAATATCTTGCAAAAAGATCAGAAGCTCTCAACTTTGATCTCTCTAAGTGGCTTTAAGAATCTGTTGGACTCCTGGCAAGGACCAATGCAGACATGTTCCTGTTTTTAGTTTTCGTCATTTGCCTTATAATCTAGCAATTTTTGCTACTTTTTTTGCCATCTTCTTTTAACTTGTAAAAACAAAATAAATCTGTATGCCTATTTTAGGTCGTTTTCACACCAGATAGTCCAGTAGACTCGGTTCGGTTCGGGACCAATATTCATGACCTTTTGTTGACATTTGAGCTGGTGTGTTTGCATTCACACTGCACTGTGCAGTCGAGTCAACCTGTTGAACCAACCTATTCCCCCGCTCGCCTGTGGGGGCGCTGCACCAAGAACTACTGAAAGAAACGACACAAAAACCTCTGAAGACACGTCTTCTTCTTCTTCTTCTGTAAATAAAAACAAAAACAAAGTGGCATCAAGTTTTGCCGTTTTAGGAGTTATATTTTGTCATTTTTCAAAAATGGACTTAGCATGAGCAGAAGATGAGACAGAAGACCATGGAGAATATTGTTTTTCCACACAAGGCAGCTGACGGCTCCATATAAGGTCAGAGAAATGAAACGGATGAAAACGGTTCGCCTATTCGTCTGGAGCACGCGCTCATTGCCACTCGTTATAAAGTTATCAAGCGGGCATGCGTTGATGCTGTGAACTCACATGCATGCTGATGTGAGCTGGTGCGCGCTGAAGGAGAAAGAAAAAACGCGCCCCCGAGCATGCAAATCGTTGTGCGTTTGCTGATGCTGCGGGACGCAGCTCATGTGTTGTGCTCACGTTGTGTGCAGCTGCTCCGTGTAAACGCTCGGGGAGCGGGTGCACGTATGAGCCAACGTGCCCTGAAGAGTCGTTGGTTGATCCACTCTGAGAAGGTGCTATTTAAGAGACTGAGCTGAAAACAGCACCTCAGACTGAGGAAGTCTCTTGGATGAGAGACGAAACGTTTCTACATTTTTGTTTTGTTTTTTGTTTTTTTTGAATGTCCAGAGGACCAGATTTAACTTTTTTGGGCATCCTTATACATGTTTTGTTTTAGAGTAACACTACACTGGTGTTACTTTTAATGTGACCACCGGTATTGTTGAATATTAACAACGTCTGGTGTAAATTTAACAAAAAAAAAAAGGGTGTCAATCTTTTAACACTTTCACAAGTGTTATTTTAACACCAGCTAGTGTGGACACATATAGACACTTTGTTGATGTTGAAATTAACACCTTGGTTGTTAAATTAACAATGGCATTTTTACTGTGTAAAATCCATAAGACGTACTCTCGAATCCAACCCAGACCAGTGGTCATTCCGTATGTTGCGGGAGTATCAGAGAAACTGAAACATTTATTTTCTAAACATAACGTCCCAGTGGCTTTTAAACCCTAAAATACATTATGGCAAAGACTGGTTCAGCCCAAAGATCCAGTACCCCGGCACAAAAAGAGTAATATTGTGTAGGGCTGCAACAACGAATTGATAAAATCGATAAAAATCGATGATTAAAAGCATTGGCAACGAATTTCGTTATCGATTCGTTGTGTCGCACGATTATGCATCTTTCACGGCGCTGCAGAGCCGTTTTGTTTTGTTCACAGGCAGTTCATTGTCAATGCTGACTGACTGAATAAAGTTTGAAAAAAAAAACTCTGCAGCATGAGTTGAACAGAGCGAGGGGCTGTTTTCAAAGGAACATAAGTAAATTTTACAAATGACCGACGCAGAGAAAACTGTTCGACCCAAGTCCTCCAAAGTGTGGGAGAACTTCACAAAGATAAAAAATGAGAAACATGCCGCTTTGAAAATCACCGACACGACACGGGAGAACCACAGAGATAAATGTAAACATGTCGGAGTCACAAGCTGCAGCTGATACAACATGTTTCACTCCCAACTCGTGTTGCAGGTGAGTCTCTACAATTTAACACATTGTTCTGTTTCCAAGAGAGAAAACGTAACGTCAGTCTGTCTGTAGCTGAAGCTGCTGCTTGTTACAGTGATAGAGAACGTGCGTGTTAGTTTTTATTTTATTTAATTGGTACACGCAGTGTTTAAATGTGATTTATAAATAAATCTAACGCAAAGATAATAATTTAATGATTAAGCTTCAACTTCTAATTTGCTGGCAAAGTCTGAAGATACTGCAGGTATGGCAGGATGAATTGCATTTAAACAGGAATTAAAGTAATTTATTACATCTACTCATGTGTGTAATTAAGTATTTTATGTGTGTGTGTGTGTGTGTGTGTGTGTGTGTGTGAATGTGTGTGTTTAATTGCTCTTTTAGCTACTTTTGCCTGAACCTAACACTGTTAGTGAAACAAGGCATTTCTTGAGTTGCTGTAAATTATGCTATAATACATATTTACTCTCATTCCAGAAAACAACAACAAACAACAACATCCTTCATGATGGACAGACATCATGGACACCACAGCAGCAGCTGTCTTCACTGAAACATCCTGAACATGATCGTCACTGACATGAGGCCTCTGTCCATGGCTGAAGACGAAGGCTTCACTACAATGATCCACACTTTTAATCCAGGTTACAATGGGTATGTTTACATGGACATAAGTAACCGGATCAAATGGCCGGTCGGAATAAAAGTGTGTCATGTAAACACTCCGTTCGGGTTATTTTTTGTGTATTCGGCGCAATCCGATATAATTCGTGATCAGAACGAAACGGGTGGTTTACGCCGATCCGTAACCCGATCGGTGCGCATGTAAACACTTGATCTGTTCGTTTTTATCTGATTGTGAAAAACTGACCTGACTGCGCATGTGCGACTTTGCCATTTCCGCCTGGCTAATGCTAATAATATTAGCATGTCCGGGGAGTAAAACTGGTCGGTGAGCGACAACATTTCTACTAGAAACTTTGAAAGAGCTCAGAATGATCTGTATCACCTGTAGCTCAGTCAGGGAGTGCAGTAACGTCTCCACCATCATTAAAACCTGTCGCTGGTCCATTTTGGGTGTTCAGGTTTGTTTACGTTCACCCGGAAGTAGAACTTCTTCTTCTGTGGTTTTGTTAAGGAGAGTTTACCACTCTGCGCATGTCAGTACTGCTGTTCAGAACAAAGCCCGCTGCATGTAAACGCTCGTCATGAACAGATTGTGCCCATGTAAACAATACATTTGAATTATTCAAACAGAACACATTTCAATCCGGTCAAAGAATTCTGCGCATGTAAACATAGCCAATGATCCACACTTTTAATCCAGGTTACACTCTTCCCTCAATGACACATTTTACAAAGTAGCTACATATTGTGCAGGTATAAAGACACATTTGTATATATTTTTGTGTACATATATTTTTTTAAGCTATTTGACTAACTTTTATTTTTTATTATTCAATATTTTACTAACAGAATAGTCAAATAGCAACCTGTTTTTTGTGTGAATTGTTATGTCAGTCAAATGTTCAATTTTGGAATAAAGGGGTGGAAATTAAAACGCTTTTTTTTTTTTTTTTTGCTGATTCATCGATTAATCGAAAAAATAATCGGCCGATGAATCAATTATTGAAATAATGGTTAGCCCTAATATTGTGTATGCTGTTCAGTGTCAGGAGGGTGATCAGTCTTACATCCGGGAAACTAAACAGCCACTGGCCAAAAGGATGGCCCAGCACAGAAGATCAACATCATCAGGCAGGACTCTGAGGTCTACACTCATCTCCAGGCCAGCGATCACTCTTTCAAGGATGAAGATGTTCACATCCTGGACAGAGAGGAACGATGGTTTGAGAGAGGAGTAAAGGAGGCCATCTTTGTGAAAAGAAACCGTCCATCATTAAACAGGGGTGGAGGCCTCCATGTTTAACTATCCCCCTCTTACAAAGGTTTCTTCCTTTTAAAAGGGAGTTTTTCCTTTCCACTGTTGCCACTGTGCTTGCTCAGGATGGGAGACTGCAATGAAGCCAAGATTCAACTTGTCTGCTGGATTCCTTACATATAGAACGTTACTAATTGGCTTTTATGTATGTGAATGTTTCTGTAATGTGCCCTGAGACAACTTTGTTGTGATTTGGCGCTATATAAATAAACTGAATTGAATTGAACTGAATAGCTCTATTTATAAATAAAAAAATAACATGTAAAAAAATTGAAAAAATGTCATTTATAGTAGAAAATCTCATGGAGATGATTACAATTGAAATAATAAACACTAATTCAAAAAATATAATGATAAGTTGTGTATATCAATCACCTGAGTCAAATATAGAACTATTCAACGATTAGATCATAGAGATGCTGGAGGGGATTATTAATAAAACTGTGTTTTTGTGTGGAGACTTCAATATCGATTTATATAAAAATACAGACTCAAATAACATCAATACATTCATTAATTCAATGAATACTTTAAATTTGTATCCATTAATATCTAAACCGACAAGAATCACCACTCATAGTGCCACTTTAATTGATAATATCTTTACAAACATAACTAATACAGAGATAATGGGAGGAATTTTGATTACTGACTAAGTGACCACTTACCAGTTTTCACAATTTATGGTAAACATCAATGTCATATAAAAGAAGATACAAACAAGAGAAAAATAATAAATACATCAAAAAAGGCTTTGAATAATCTAATAGACGATTTACAGAAACAAAATTGGAAGACGGTGTATGTTGATGTTAACGTAGCAAATGATGTATTTATAAATACCTTGGTAGCATTTACGAAAAACATTGTGTGCAAAAAAATTATACAAAACGAAATACTGTTGATAAACCACGGATGACAAATGGGTTGAAAAATGCTTGTAAAAAAAAAAGAACAATTTTTACTCATGCTTCTTGGAATTGAAAACAAAAGAAGCAGAAGAAAGATACAAAAAGTATAAAAATAAACTGGTTTGGATCATAAGAAAACATAAGAAGTAATATTATAGTAATTTATTAGACTAAAGTAATGGTAATATGAGAACAACATGGCAAATAATGAATAGTGTTCTAAAAAATCATGAATCCAAATCAAGTATTCCACAATATTTTGTAAAGGATGGTAATAATATCCATGACCAAAATGTGATTGTAAATGAGTTTAATAATTATTTTGTAAATGTTGGCCCAAGCCTCGCAAACAAAATACAGTAGATAGAAACGTGAATCACAAAATTACAAGTTGTACTAATAGTATCTTTTTGGAAGGAACTAACAAAGAAGAGGTAATGGATGTTGTAAATGAGCTTGCAGAATAAAGATCAAAGGATTGGGTTGACATGGATATGATGTTTGTAAAAAACATAATGAGTTATGTCATTGAGCCGTTTGTACACATCTGTAATCTGTCATTCAAATCAGGTATATTTCCAAATAATATGAAAACAGCCAAAGTGGTTCCACTTTTTTAAAGATGGGGATAATGTGACTTTAATAATTATAGACCAATATCACTGTTGCCACAATTTTCAAAGATTTTGGAGAAATTCTTTGGGATCAAATTGGATCGATTCATTGACAACAAAACACACTAAGTAACAGTCAATATGGATTTAGAAAAAATAATTCCACATCAATGGCACTTGTTGAATCGATGGAACAAATAACAAATACAGTTGATCAAAAGAAGAGTTGTATTAGTATTCATGTTGATTTAAGTAAGGCATTTGATACTATAGATCATGGAATTCTTCTTGAGAAACTATACAAATATGGTATTAGAGGGACAGCATTAAAGTGGGTAAATAGTTATTTGGAAGATAGAAAACAATTTGTTCAAATACATGACATAAGATCTAAATTTAGTAATATCACATGTGGAGTGCCTCAAGGCACCGTACGTGGCCCCAGGTTACTTAATTTGAATGTGAATGACTTTTTTAATGTGTCAGACTTTTTTAGATGTATTGTATTTGCAGATGACACAACATTTATTTGTAAAGGTGATGATACAGAACAAATGCTGCAGTTAATACGGTCAGAATTTGTGAAAATCCAAAACTGGTTTCTTCTAATAAGTTATCATTAAATCTGGATAAAACCTATTACATGATACACAGTAACAGAAAAACAGATGTTCACGCTCCATTTTTGGTAGGTGGAACTGAAATTTTCAGAGTTAGTGAGGTGAAATTTTTGGGTGTTATTATTGATGAGAAATTAACATGGAAACCTCACATAAACAATTTGAGAACAAAAATATCTAAATCGATAGCAATTCTGTATAAAGTAAGAGAGTTATTCACTGATAAAGCAATGCTTATGTTGCATAATGCAATAGTTGTTCCTTATTTGGTTTACTGTATTGAAGTCTGGGGCAATGTGTGTAAAACTATAACTAATACTTTGTTCATTTTACAGAAAAGAGCTGTACGAATTATTATGAAAAAAAAAAACTATAGATATCCGTCGAATACTTTATTTTATCAACTGAAAATTTTGAAATTCTATGATTTGGTTAATTATAACATTTTGTTGCTTATGTATAGGGCACATAAAGGCATGTTGCCTGTTAATATTCAAACAAATTTTGTTAAAAGAGAGAGTGTATATGTTCTTAAAGGAATTGAGATGTTTGTGAAGCCTTATTTTAGGACTAGTTTGAAGGAACGATCCACAATAAGTCAGGGAATAGGATTGTGGAATGGTTTGGATGATAACGTTAAAAATGCCAGATCACTATATACATTTAAGAAACTGATAAAGACGAGTTTCTTGAAAGAATATGGAAATTGTTAATATAAATCTACTTAAGTTGTTGTCTGATTTGACTTAGATGTTTGAGTTTTTATGTTTTTAACTTAGCTAGATTGTTATTATATTTGTGAATTATATTTTAATTTAAATTTTGTAAAAATATTTTGATTTACATTAGAATTAAGTAAAAAGGGGCAGTTTTCATAAGACTAGTTTTTCTTCTGCCACCTTTCATTTTATTTTATTTACATTTTGATTGTATTGTATGTATGTAT
>NC_056501.1:48609064-48611653 GCF_014905685.2 Nematolebias whitei | reverse complement strand
TTGTGTTTAGTTTTTTCTTTTATTGTCATGTTTTTAAATTAAATTAATAAAATAAAATAAATAAAAAAGGAATTGTTTTTGTTTATCTCTGCTTGACTGATCCAGTGTGGAATGGATGGGGTGGGAGGGTTGGTTTTTTTTTGTATTTTGGTATTTTGTTATTATGTTCTGTTTAAAAGCAAAAATAAAATGAATAAATAAACTTTGTTAAAAAAAAATGTTTGTGTACCAAAATAGACTTATCAATTAATGTGTTATGTCTGTTCTGCAGGACGCTAATCTTAGCCATATTACCACTGCTGTTTTAGCAGTCGGGCTGCACTGTTGCTGTTGTATTCACTGTTGCTCTGTTTGATCAGAATCCATAGGGATTGTTCTGTCAGACCATGTTAAGTCAACTCTGGACAGGCTACACACACTGGTGAATGTGCGGAGATGGGGCAGGAGGTGAGGAAGAGAGAAATGATGAGGAGCAATAGGATATAGGGACATAACAGAGACATGAAGGTATTAAAAGTGTATAAACTGCTCTATGTTGCTACTTGTTTTTGTTTTATGCCATGTACATGTCAAAAAATACAAAAGTTAGAATCAGCTAAATTACAACTCTGGACAGGAAAAACAAATGTCAGTGTGAAGTGTGAAAGTGGACTGCAGGAGGACAGAGTGAGTCAGAAAGAAAATGATGCTGGCAGTGAGAAAAATAAAGGGGGCAGAGGAGAAAAAGTGGGAAAAAGCAACAGATGGAAAGTGTAAACAGTGCCACAACTCGTTAAATATATGTAACAGATGCATTAGTTTTATTTATGTCAATGTTATTTTTAAACAAGATGTGAAAAGGACAATACATCATTCATTCTTAACAATAATCAATGACAGATAAAAATTAAACAGTAATTATCTCTTTACAGTGGCAACTAACAGAATTTATTAGGAGACAAATAAACACTGCCTTGTAAACTGATGTGATAGAAATGGGTATAATCCATTCATTTGTAGTGCTTGCAGCCAATTCCTCAATCTTAGGGTGCATTCACACCAGCCCTGTTAAGTCCGCTTTAATCGAACTCTAGCTCGTTTTCCTAGAAAGTCCGGTTCGTTTGGGGAGGTGTGAACGCGCCATCAAACTCTGTCATGGAACAAAAAGGTGAACTCTGGCCCGGGCTAAAACCTAGGTCTTGGTCCGGTAGAAGAGAACTCCAGCGCAGTTTGAGTACAGTGTGAATGCAATCAGACCGGGCCCTGCTCCGCCAGCAGTAAGTGGAACTACAATGAGAACAGGAAGTGGACTACAACGCAGGCCATTCTGGGTAAATATCACCAAAACAAACGCGCGTTAACATTAGCGGGAGAAAATGTCTCGTGGTCAGACGTGGAGTGACGAGGAGATAAAGGCCCTCATACAAGTATGGTCAGACGAAAGTATTTTTCAGTTACTTGTCACAACTCACAAGAACAACAAGGTTTACAGGCTAATTAGTTTTAAAATGGAGAAGTTGGGATTCCAGTGCACAGTGAACAGTGCTGCAACAAGGTAAAAAAAACTTTGCCAACAATACATAAAAGTACGTGACATGCTCAGGAAAAGTGGCAGTTTAGGAGATACCAAGGACAAGTTTCCTTGGTACGATGAACTAGATGTTCTTGGCACTCAACCCACGAGCAGCCCACAACATGTTCTGGAGTCCTACCAAGCAGAGACTCCGCCGCCATCCACCCTGGCACAGAGCGACTCCAAATCCACAGAGATGGCTCAGGACTCAGAAAAAAGTGGTAAGTGGGTGACTATACTATGTAATAATCCTTGAGCAGAACTATTTCAATATTGACATTATGTTTCATTTTAAAGTGAGCAGTTACATCTTGCCAGTTTGTGTTTATTTGCCACAATTTATTATGAATAGATAAGCAAATATGTATCATTCCAGTGTATAACTGTGGTAACGTGTATGTAACATCTTAATCATGCAGATAAAAGTGCCACCGACTGTGAAGTTGAAGAGGCAGCCACCACAAGCTGCTGGATGAAGAAAGGGTAACCAAGGGAAACCAAGGCTGGGTGTACCTGGGGCTCAGAAAAGAAAGAAAAAGACAAAGGCTGACAGGTTTGAGAAATTAGTTGAGAGCTACATGGATGACCAGAGAAAAAGAGATGAGGATGAATGCAAAAGAATGATGCAGGAGTCTGCGTCTTTTGAGAACTTCTTAAAAATGCAGCAGCAAGCTGAAGAAAGACATTTTCAGTTAATACAAGAGCAGCAGAGGGCCAACAGCCAGATGTTCTTTCAGATGATGTCTACTTTTCTTCATGCTGCAATGCCCCAAACGGTGACACCACCTACCACACAGCAGTGGATGCCTCCTACTCCAGTCAGGACCCCTGTGGCCCACTGCATCCTCTCACCAGCCCCCCGCACATACTCACCACCAGCATAATATACCAACTACCCACCACACTGCATCCTCTCACCAGCCCCACACACATACCACCAGCACAATATACCAACTACCCACCACACTACATCCTCTCACCAGCCCCCCGCACATACCACCAGCACAATATACCAACTACCCACCACACTACATCCT
>NC_056501.1:48607830-48608964 GCF_014905685.2 Nematolebias whitei | reverse complement strand
TGTTGGACTTCCTGAGATTTGATTTTAACCCAGGTGTCGTCAACATATCTGAACCAATGACTTGGTGGTGTCCCTGAAAAGGACGTCAAGGCTCTCTTTTCTACCTCCTCCATGTACAGGTTGGCAACAGTAGGAGAAACTGGAGACCCCATAGCACACCCATGTTTCTGCCTATAATATTGCTCCCCATATGTGAAGTAGGTTGACTGCAGGCACAGTATCAAGAGTTGACACAGTTGTTCTGTAGAAAGTGTGGTCCTGCTGCTCAGAGTGGTGTCAGATTTTAATTTTAAACTTACCACCTCTACTGCATCATCAACAGGAATTCACCCTGCACTGTGCAGTCGAGCCAACCTGTTCGAACCAACCTGTTTCCCCACTCGCCTGTGGTGGGGCTGCAGCAAGAACTACTGAAACAACAAGAAAACCGCAGAAGAAGACACTTCTTCTTCTGTAAAGAAAAACAACAATGGAGTGGCGTCAAATTTTAGCGGTATTAGGTTTTATGTATTGTCTTTGGCACATGTGCCAAACAAACATTTTTCAACAATGGACTCTGCATGAGCGAAAGATGAGGCAGAAGACCATGGCAAGAGTTGTTTTTCACGCAAGGTGGGTGAGACAGCATCGTATGAGGTGGCGTGCACTGAGAAGGAGTGCATCCAGGTTCATAGTACTGATATCCACCATATACAGACGTCAAGCAAGGTATATATACTGTTCATGAGTTACTTAATTGCTATTACTGTTAAATAACATAACACTTGTAATCTAAAAAAATCACATCAGTTATTCAACATCAAACAATACAAATAACATTCAACAGCAATGCAGAATGTGGCTTCCTCCTGTAGTTTCATTTAATTAAAATTATTTAAACGAATTAGAACAACTGACTGAGCTTATTTTTGATAACTAAGATCAGGTGGCTTTTATTTGTATAGTGCCTCGATACATTTCTTGTGAACTGGTGCTATATAAATAAACTCAAATGAATGTAATGTAAAACTATAAACACAACACATTGCAAATTTAGTGTAAAATTAAATTATTTACATAAGGTAAACCCTCCCCTAATGTAGATTTAATATACATTGTGTATATATATATATATATATATATATATATATATAT
>NC_056501.1:48606613-48607730 GCF_014905685.2 Nematolebias whitei | reverse complement strand
AAATCTCAGGAAGTCCAACATTTTACTGACCACATCAACTCTGTGGATAAATACATCAAGTTCACACGAGAAGATGTAAAAAATGGCAGGTTGGCTTTCTTGGACTGTGAGGTCTCAGTCTCTGATAGAGGACATTTGCAAACTGAGGTGTACCGCAAACCCACACACACAGACCAGTATTTGCAGTTTGACTCCCATCACCCTTTGGAGCACAAGTTAGGAGTCATCAGGACTCTGTACCACAGAGCAGACAGCATCCCCACTAGCTCAGGAGCCAGGCAGAAGGAGAAATCCCACACAAGACAGGCTCTAGAGCAATGTGGATATCCTAACTGGGCCTTCCTGAAAGCAGAGAAGAAACCCAAACAGGACTCCAGTCAGCCAACAGGTGAAAAGGAGGAACCCAGACCCAGACCAGTGGTCATTCCATATGTTGAGGGAGTATCAGAGAAACTGAGACGTTTATTTTCTAAACATAACGTCCCAGTGGCTTTTAAACCCCAAAATACATTACGGCAAAGACTGGTTCATCCCAAAGATCCAGTCCCCCGGCACAAACAGAGCAATGTTGTGTATGCTGTTCAGTGTCAGGAGGGCTGTGATCAGTCTTACATCGGGGAAACAAAACAGCCACTGGCCAAAAGGATGGCCCAGCACAGAAGATCAACATCATCAGGCCAGGACTCTGCGGTCTACACTCATCTCCAGGCCAGCGGTCACTCTTTCAGGGATGAAGATGTTCACATCCTGGATAGAGAGGAACGATGGTTTGAGAGAGGAGTAAAGGAGGCCATCTTTGTGAAAAGAAATTGTCCATCATTAAACAGGGGTGGAGGCCTCCGGGTTCAACTGTCCCCCTCTTACAATGCTGTGATTGCTAGTATCACTCAGCCCTCTGTGAACAGTAAACAGCCATCAGTGTGCTAATGATCCATTGTTATGCTGATGGTCCTTCTTGAGCAGGTGATCAGCTGGTTTTGGTTGTCAGCAGCAAAACTGGTTGATCCACCCTGAGACGGTGCTATTTAAGAGACTGAGCTGAAAACAGCACCTCAGACTGAGGAAGTCTCTCGGATGAGAGACGAAACGTTTCTACATTTTTTTGTTGATTTGCTTT
>NC_056501.1:48599642-48606513 GCF_014905685.2 Nematolebias whitei | reverse complement strand
TTTTGAATGTCCAGAGGACCAGATTTAACTTTTTTAGATTTTTCTTGAGCATGCATCAGGATATTTCTTTATATAATGTTTTTAACATTTAGGAACTTTTGTGTGAATCTTTTTATTTGTTGCTGCTGTTACACTTGAATTTCCCATCCGCGGGACAATAAAGGCTGTTTCTATTCTATTTTATTCTATTTTATCATTTTAGATGGTAGAACAACCCCAGGTAATATCATGGATGCCCCACTTTCTAGATCAACAATCTTCAGTTATTCCGAGCGAACCGTGATCATTGGTTGTATAAAACACGGGGGGGGGGGGGGGTTCTGTATGTTTGTGAATGAAGATTGGTGTACGAACTGTGGACTGGTAAAAAGTTACTGATAAAAGTTATGACTGCGAAATGTTAGCCGTACTATCTGCCACGAGAGTTTACTGTAGTGTTCGTCACCATATTTAACATCTCGCCAGGTGCTATTGCTAACGATGCATCAAAGGAGTTATATGACACCATTAGCTCACTGCAGATAAAGTACCCGGAGGCGTTATACGTGGTTGCGGGGGATTTTATCCACATGAACCTGATGGACACTCTGCCCAGTTTTTACCAGCATGTCACCTTTCATATGTGGGGAGACAACATTATGAACTGTGTGTACACTAATATTAACGGTGCGTACACAGTAGGGATGCACCAATTCAAATTTTTTAACTTCCGATCCAATCCCGATACCTACATCTGAATATCGGCCGATACGATCCAGTTTCGATATTATGATCATCAGTGATTTTACATGAGGCTGTAATAATCTCTCAAGTACAATTTGTACAAATATATGCATGCATGTCCAAAAAGGCAACTTGAGGTAAGTTTTATTAATGTTGGATAAGTTTTAAAGTTAGAATTAAGTTCTACTAACACAAAACATGTTTTTTTTATTCCCACCTTTAATATCCTATCTAAAGGTCCCTGGTTCAATCCCGGGTTTCGGCACCAACTGTTAAAGACGGGAGTCGCTGCGGGCCACTGGATCCGGAAACCCCCCCCAGCTCACGTCTTTACCCCCGGCTGGAACCCTCCTCAGAAGTGGCAACTATACTAATCAATAAATCAAGGAAATGTCAATTAAGTTTTATCAATCCACAGCGCCCCCTAGAATATTTTAAAACCTCAGCCCCAAGCCATTTTTTGACCGATAATTCTGAAACTCAATGAACATCTGTATCTTCTCAGGACCTATGAAAAAGTCTATTGAAGCCCTGGTCCAAAACCAACAGGAAGTCAGCCATTTTGGGTCAAAGCGTAATTTTGGAGGGTTTCTAATTGCAAATTTTAATGAACTCCTCCAAGGAATTTATAAGGATTGCCTTAAAACATGGTTGATATGCCCTTAAGACATTGGAGAGAAAAAGTTATCTAAAGCTTGCATTTTCGTATATGTTAACGGGGCGTGGCCAGGCCTTAAAATTTTGCTTAACGCCATAAATTTCTAAACACTATAACTTTCACATTGAAAGATCGAAATGCACGAAATTGGCATGACTCATCCCTGTTGGATGCCCGACGATCCACTTTGGTCATATTTTGACGTCATCAAAGCCCCGCCCCCTCAGAACAGGAAGTCTCTTTTTTTAACTTAGAATGCTCCCTCTTTGACACCATTGACCTAATCAGGATGATCCTGTGTTAGAAGACTGATAATATGGTCTGATTTTATTTAAAGCGCAAACCGTTTTTGCTTGAGGATGTGGGCGTGGCGGTGTGGCGAATTAAGAAGTGACACCGTTGCAATACGTTAGGCTCTAAAGTGCACACATTTCAACTGAGGTGCACAAAAATCACTATGATTGATCATTATCTGCCCCTTGAACAGGTATCCATGATAAGTGGCCAATAGCCTCCACAGCGCCACCTACATTATTCCTACAGTTATAGCTCAGTGATACAACATCCGATATGAAACAGATTTATTGTGCGTCATCACTGAGGACTTTTATACACATTGATATTGTGGTTTAACATATGACTCAAGCGTGCCCCCTAGATTATTCCAACAGTTATATCTCAATGATACATCATCCTATCCGCAACAGATTTTTGGTGCATCATCTGTGAGCATTTTGAGACACATTGGTATTGTTGTTTAACATTTGACTCAAGTGCGCCCCCTAGATTATTCAAACTGTTATATCGCAATGATATATTATCCGATCTGCACCAGATTTTTGGTGCGTGATCAGTGAGCACTTCTATATACATTTGTGTTGTTATTTAACATTTGACTTGAGTGTGCCCCCTAGATTATTCCAAAAGTTATATCTCTGTGATATATCATCTGATCTGAACCATATTTTGTGTGCATCATTAGTGAACACTTATAGACACATTGCTATTTTTTTAAACTTTTGACTCCAGTGCGCCCCCTAGATTATTCCAACAGTTATATCTCAGTGACATATCATATAATATGTTACAGATTTTTTGTGCTTGATCAGTGAGCACTTGTAGGCACATTGGTATTGTTGAT
The DNA here is from genome assembly GCF_014905685.2 of Nematolebias whitei. Taxonomy (NCBI): domain Eukaryota; kingdom Metazoa; phylum Chordata; class Actinopteri; order Cyprinodontiformes; family Rivulidae; genus Nematolebias; species Nematolebias whitei. Next base: position 48,603,991 of record NC_056501.1, on the reverse strand, counting down.
TCATGATATCATTTAAGCCCCACTTACTCAGAGAAAAAAACAGTTGATTATTGGATGACACTTCCAGCTTCCCACTGTGTAAGATATTAGACTGAAACTTTGTTCGCTAACTGTTGATTACCACACATGACATGTTGAAAAGCATAAAGGAAGTGCTTGTCAAACATTCACAACAAAACAGGAAATCACAATAACTCGTGTTTGGAAGGTCAGTTTTCGACTATACTTGTAAGACCTGCAGCTGGACAAATAACGACATGGACGGAAGGCAATGTCGAAGATTTGGGAAATGCGCCCCGTGGTGAACGCGTGAGGGATTTGCACGAGAGCATTCACGATGGCGACTGGGTGGACTAGTTGGAGCATCCGCGGTCGCTCTAAGGCCGGAGCGGCGCTTTGCTGCGTGGGCCTCTAATGCTGCTTGCAGCTTTAATTTTTCTTTTGCAGCTGACAGAAGAGTAATCAGGTCTCACATTGCTTTTCACAAAGTTAATGAAAAGTGTTTTATTGAAGATTTAATCTCAAGAGGATTGGAAGAGTTTTACAGTTGTGTTTTACATTTCTTTTATTCAAGAACTTTTCAGCAGAGTAAATTAAAAGTTAATCTTTAAATGTGTTGATAAAGTTATACTTACACAAAGAAGTCCACCCCTCCTGTTCCACAATTGGGTGGATCGATCATATCTCTTCCCTTGAGAGGAGTTGTAGGTGGTTGCTAAAAAGTTGTCTGAGAGGGACCTTCGTAGTCAAAGAAAGACCTCCAAAGAAGAAGGTGGTCGAAAATAAATCTCACAGGAAGAAGGAGTGAGAAGCTTTTAGAGGAAGCTCAAACAACAGAAGTTTCAAAGAAAGTTTCACTTTTAGCCAATTTTGATAGAACCATTTTAGCGCTCCAGAGAGACACCTGCAGCCACATCTCCAGAGCTAATAAGTGACCCAGAACTCCTGGAGAAGTGTAGGCTGACCATTGGAACCAGTGACCAGGCTCCTGAATTGCCATCACGTCACAGACAATCTAAGCAGAGTGAGAGAAAGTAAACGGTAAATGGTCTGTACTTATATAGTGCTTTTCTATCTTATCAAGATACTCAAAGTGCTTTAAAATACAATTTGTGCCCTAATTTACCTATTCATACAGCACGCTACTACATCTCTACAAAGCTAATCTGAATCTGTAGAGATTAATCAGTGCTTTATCACATTCATACACTGATGGGACATGCATAGGAGGCAATGAGGAGTTCAGAGTCTTTCCCAGGGACTGCTGGTGGAATCAAACCCTCAACTCTTGCATTGGAGGACAACTGTTCTAACCACTCAGCGACAGCCACCCTAGAGAGTCCTACATCTGGTATCTACACGGCAGCCGTTCGAAGTCTACTCTTGGGTAGGAGAAAAGTTGATCTATTACTCTGGGATGTGATCTTTGTTGTTCTCTAAAATTAGATTTCCACAAATTAGTATTAACTTAGTTCAGTAATTATCCATCCATCCATCCATTTTCTTTCACACATTTCTTCCATTTTGGATCACGGGGGTTGCCAGTACCCATGTCCAGCAATCACTGTGCGAGGGGCGGGGTACACCCTGGACGGGTCGCAAGTCCATCACAGGGACACATAGAGACAAACGAGACAAACAACCATTCACTCTCTCACTCACACCTAGGGACAGTTTAGAGTTACCAAACAGTCTAACATGCATGTTTTTGGTCTGTGGGAGGAAACCAGAGTACCAGGAGAAAACCCACGTATGCACGGAGAGAACATGCAAACTCCATTAGGGGTGTAACAGTACACGTGGGCGTATTGAACCGTTTCGGTACAGCATGTTTGGTTCGGTCCACCTGCATACCGTTTTGGTTATTTTTTCACTCGTTAAATTTTATTAACGAGAAATTATGCACCGCAGAACTAAAGTTCCTAAGCGTGTTTCCGCACAGCATCTTGTAGCACGTGTAGCATTAGCAGCCTAGCATCTCATTTTTGATTTCCTGTTTGGGAACATTAGGCTTTCTTGTTAAAAGACAAGCACAAATCCAAAGCTGTCTGTCTACGTAGTTTCACAAAGATTGGATCTGCAACAGGCAACACGTCTAATTTGTTAACGCTCTTGAAACAACATCATCCGAATGTGAATGTCTCTTCCAGCAGCTTGTTGCAAAGACCGATAACAGCAGCATCTAAACAACCTTTATCAGGTAATTCAGATTGGACCAGAGCAATAACACAAGCAGTAGGAGTTTTTAAAGCTCTGGATCTACGTCTGAATGTTGTTGATCCGCCGGCTTGAAAGTTATTGAGCCCCACTATGACATCCCATCACGTCAACACTTCAGCCAAAAAGTTGTAGCAGCACTTTATGAAAAAGCTAAAACTGATATTGTCAACAAGCCCTGGACCAGATTAAAGCCCTGCCACATGATGATGATTGAGAGATTCAACCACCTCATAACAAATGATGACCGTTCAAGAAGGGGAATTGTTATTTTATTATTATCTAATTAACTTTTTTTTTTTTTTTTATTAAAATCTTATTAACTCGTTTTTTTTTTTTACCTCTTTATGTTTTATTTCCAGTCTGGGACAGCGATAGCAGCTGAGTCTTCTATCTCTTCAGGGAAATCCACCAGAGATCACCTCCAGATAAGAAGTCTGTGATGACAGAACTCTGAACTTTTCCAGGAACAGGTGAGAGCAGGTCCAAGAAGAAGTTGTGTGTAATGAGGCCAAATATGTCACACTGCAAAATTAGCAAATCTCTACCTCTTTATTCCTGCTACTGTTGTTAGTGAGAGGATTTCTCCACTGCTGGAGATATTCACTGCAACTAGATCTGAGCTTTTGGCAGAAAATGTGGACAAGTTGGTCTTTTTGGCCAAAAACTTAAAACTTGACTAGTTAGATTGTTAATGGTCTGTTGCTGCTTATTGTTCTGGTTCTGACTGTTCTATTTAGTTAAGATTTTTATTATTGTTAGTATAATTTCCAAAATAAACGTTTTGTAAGTCTTTATTTTAGCCTTTTTTGTACCCAAAATTAACCGAACCAAGCCCTCCTTGAAACTGAACCGATGTGATTTTAGCGTACCGTTACACCTCTAAACTCCACCGATAGTTCAGTAATTATTTTCCCTTAAATTTAAGATCCAAATTTAACCATTGGATAAATTATGCATAAACAAAGCGTCTCCCTGTTTGTTAAATTTGCATAGTTATTTTGCCCTGCTAATAAATAATAGCTTCAGAATATTACATTTAATATTTGGGCCTTCTATTTCTTTTGGGTATTGGGTAATCACAACAAATAAATCCATTTACCTGTTAATTTTCGCTAACAAGTTAATTTCATAAACTCCGGTTGTCAAGTAAAGCCATCACTGAATGTAAGCAATAATTAATTTAATCATAATTTACCCATAAATATATAGCCAAATAAACATCACAAAAAATTGTACATTCAAGTGTGTGTGTTTAATTATGACATCTGAATTTTCCATGCAAAAGAACTCACTTTAAAGAGGTTAATTTGAGGTAATTAAACAATAACATTTGCTGAGACTGACGTTCAGACTTTTTTTCTCTCAAAACGTTGACAGTGGTGCCCCTTTAAAATAAAATTCATAAACCAGGTTTTACGATAAATAACCATATCTCCTACACTAGCCTGTATAAATAAAGGTTAAAAAAATGAATAAAATGATTATGGGATATATGAGCTTTAGTGTGAGAGTCTTTGTTCCACCTCCTCTCAGATGTTACAAATGTCAAAAGTATGGACATGTTGCTAAAGATTGTAAAGGGAAACAGAGATATGGTAGGTGTGGGGGTGAACATCGTTATGGTGAATGTGGGAACAGTCCTGTCAAATGTTGTAACTGTGGAGGAAGTCGTATTGCAGCATATGCAGGATACGTGATAAGGAAAAAGGCAGCTGAAGTTCAACAAATTAAAGTAGACAAGAAAATTACATATGCAGAGGCAGTGAAAGTGGTAAACAACAATGGAACTGTTATGAAAAAAATTACGGAGAGGGAAGAGTTACAGATAATAGATAAGGTAATATTACACTGGAAAAACTAATTATATTCCTTGCATAATCACAAACTGTTCAGAACAGGCAAAAGACTAAAACTGAAAAATAAAGATCATTGTAAAAGCAGCTGCAAAGTTTTGTAATGTAAAAGATTTATCTTGGGGAAAAAAATCCACAATGAACTTCGACATGAATTCAAGGATTCAATTATTTTTTTTACTGTCACACCAGCTCACATTTGCATGTTTTGTAGTACACAAAATTCAGACTACAGTTCCATATCAAAAAGCCTAACAATTAACAAATACGAATCAA
>NC_056501.1:48594918-48599542 GCF_014905685.2 Nematolebias whitei | reverse complement strand
GCCTGGTGGTCTTGCTCTGAATGCTCCTCAGCCACCTGCTTGAGGGGAGGGACTGGAACAGACTGTGTGCACAAGATGAGAGAAGTCCTTCATGATGTGGAGTGCCCTCTCCCTGCATTGTGAAGTGTAGAGGTCGGAGGTGGTGGGAAGGCTACTCCCCACAGTCTTCTGTGCAGCCTTAACTACCCTGTGTAGAGCCATCCTCTCAGCAGCAGTGCAGCTGCCGTGCTTGGGTTTCCTGAGCTGTCCCTTAGTTATGCTGCTATAGGCTTAGACTTCTGGAAGACAAACTGACCACACGTTTCACTCTGCTACTGTCTTTACTTACTCTGCTCAACCTGTTTTGTATTTGTAATTATTTTTTCTATCCTTAACTGTTTTTTTTTTTGTCTTTCAGGTACACCTGGATCTATATCTGGACCTACCATTCCGTGTTCGTTTGTTTGTCCTTCCTGTCCTCTCAAACCAGCCGGTCAAAGCAGATGGCCTCTTGTCCTGAGCCTGGTTTTGCTGGAGGTTTCTTCCTTTTAAAAGGGAGTTTATCCTTTCCACTGTTGCCACTGTGCTTGCTCAGGATGGGAGACTGCAACAAAGCCAAGATACAACTTGTCTGCTGGCCTCCTTTGATAGAGAACTTTACTAATTGGCTTTTATGTATGTGAATGTTCCTGTAAATTGCCCTGAGACAACTTTGTCTCCACCAGATATCAATAGAAGTTCCTCAGGACAGAGCTCCCAAGTACAGCTCTCTACAGCTTCCTGAGGAAGTAGAAATGCTGATGGGCCTTCTTGACCAGACAGGAAGTGTTGGCTCTCCAGCTGAGTTCACTGGTTATACGCACCCCACAGGTACATGTATCAGGAGACCACCTCCACAGCTGCTATTCCGATGTGTAGGGGATGAAGAGGATCCTTGTCCCTTCAGAAACCCACCACCATATTCTTGATCTTCTTCACATTGATGCAGAGATTATTGTCTCTGTACCACTGCACCAGGTGTTCCACCTCTCTGTATTCAGACTCATCATTGTTTGTGATATGCCCCACTCCTGCTGTGTCATCCACAAACTTCACTATATGGCAGCTGGGGCTTCTAGCCGAGCGGGACAAGCCAGGGCTGAGGGTAATGGAGTAGGAGACAATGTTGTGGATCTTGACAGTCTAAGGTCTGTTGGTCAGCAAGTCCAGAATCCAGTTCCCCAGTGTGGGACTCAATCCAAGAAAGGAGAGCTTCGGCACCAGGGTCTGTGGGATGATGGTGTTGAAGGCCAAGAAAAAAAATTCAGAAGAGCGACAGATGTAAGAATTTCTGCTCTCTAGTTGGGTGAGGGCTGTGTAGACCACTGATGAGATTTTTTTTCATTTTCATTTAGCAGATGGTGTCAGCAGTGGAGAGGTTCCTTCTTTAGGCATACTGATGTGAGACCACAGTGACGTCGATGGAATCCTTAATGTTGGTCATGACCAGCATCTCAAAGCACTTCATGACTACCAATGTTAAGGATATAGGTCAGTAGTCATTCAGGCCTGTCACTGTGGAACACTTGCGTACAGGGACAATAATGACAGACTTAAAGCAGATGAGGACAAATGCCACTGACAGTGAGGTGTTGAAGATGTCCACCAACACCTCAGACAGCTGGTGTGTGCAGTCCTTCAGTACCCACTATGGGAAGTTGTCAGGGCCTGCAGCCTTACAGGGGTTGATTCCCTGGAGGGTCTTCCTCACATCTGCTGTGGTCACACAGAGGGGTGGGTCACCAGGTGATGGTATAAATCTGGTGCTGGGAGGGTGTTAGGATCCTCAAAACGAGCATAGAACTTATTGAGTGCATCTGGAAATGAGCGATCACTTGGGCATTGTACAACCCTGATGCTTTAGTTCATAATGCACTTGATTCCCTTCCACATGTGCACAAGGTCGTTGGTGATGAATTGACCCTGAATTTTCTGGGCGTTGTGGCTTTGGCCCTTGCAATTCCTACAATCAGTCTTTTCCTCACCTCTCGGAGTGCTGATGCTTCACCTGTCCTGATTGCAGTATCCTAGCTTTCAGCAGAGCTCTTACTTCAGCATTCAGCCAGAGTTTCTGATTCAGATAAGAGGTTAATGTCCTGGTGGTATTGACATCATCAGTCCACTTGGAGATGAAGCCATGAACAGAGGAGGTGTATTCCTCCAGGTCAACCTCTCCCTCATATGTAGTCACCTCTCTGAAGACCTGCCAATCTGTGCACTGAAAACAGTTCTGGAGCACAGTCTACATCCCTGAGCCACACAGTGACTGTCGTCTTTGTTGGCGTGAATGTTAGTGTATACAGTCCAGAGTTTCACGTGGTTAAAGTCCCCCGCAACCACATAAAATGCCTCCAGGTGCTGATGGTGTCATACATCTCCTTTCATGCTTCGTTAACATTAGCACCCGGTGGGATGTAAACAATGGTGACGAATAGGGGTTGAACGACTACATAATTTTTAAAGTCGACATTAACATAATAAAACTCGATCAGAACTCGAGTAGTTGATGACATCATACGATCTCAAGATGCATAAATAAATAAAACTGCAAAAAAAACATTTATCATTTACAAAAAAAAAGATCAACAAAACATAGGGAGCGTATATTAAGCTCCTACCATTTTATCATACTGCAAATAAGTCACAGGAAAACCAAAACTATTAGTTATTATTATTAAGCTGCAAAAGTGAAAGAAACGTGTGGCACGTAAAAAACGAAACTAAAAACAGTGGGGAGAACGACCACCCTACACCACCGCTCGCAGTGGTGCGCATTACATTTAGATTAAGAGTTTAATATGTTTATAGGTTTCTTATAGGTTTAGCGATTAATATTTTTTGCTTTTTGTTTGTGAAACAAGGTCAGAGGAAGCTGGTTCTGATTTGGTCAATTGGACCCGGTGTTACACCATATTCTGTGACCTGCAACAGTGCATGCAACACCGCCCCCTATGGTCACAATATACGGTGGTCACAGAATATGGTGTAACACCAGTTCACAAAGAGCTTCAGTCAGGAAGTTGATTCATTTTCTGGTTCCTTATGGTAGTTGAACCGGAAGATTCATCTTTAGTGAAATATTTCCATACTATTGATGTATTTCTACCTGTTTGCCAAAACTGGGCCTGCTCTGCACCATCCGTCTGCTTGGAAGAATCCATTTTGTAGCCCGCGCCTGGTGCAGATCACGTGACACGTGACGCAATGACGTAACGGCAATGTAATGATGTCACTACGAATACTCAACGTGAAATTTTAAAACTCAAGAGATGTCCTAGGAATTGATGTGCTGATTACTCGAGTAGTCGGTTAAAGCCCTAGTGACGAACACTGTAGTAAACTCCCGTGGCAGATGGTACAGACGACTTTTCATAGTCATAAGTTCTATCACCTCAGAGCAGTAGCTTTTTACCAGTCCACAGTTAGTATACCAATTTTCATTCATGAACATAGAGTCCCCCCCACCCCCCATGTTTTACCCAACCAATGGTCTGGGTCCGCTCAGAATACCTGAAGACCGTTGATCAGGAAGGCTGAGTCAGGCATGTTGTTGTTAAGCCAGGTTTCCATTAGGCAAAGAACAGCACAGTTCTTCATCTCTGTAGAAACACTCATCCTCTGATGTAACAAGTCCATTTTGTTATCCAGTGAGTGGACATTGGCCAGAAAGAGAGTAGGAATTGGAGATCTTCTAGCCATTAGCTGGGCCAATGCGCCCGCTCGCTTCCCCCTTTTCTGTTTCCGGGCACATCGTTTCCTCTTGACTGTTGCTCCTTGTACTTTGCTGTGCCATTCCTTTGTCCTCAGGAGCCGCCATTTGCCAAGTGCAGATTTCAGCCTTGGTGATATATTAATAACCCCACTGTCGATGACCATCAGTTCGGTTGAGCTGTACTTGAGTCATGAATTTAGCACTGAACTAGTGCCTAAAACAGCCTCATAGGAATTAAAATAATTAAAATAAGGCTTAATACCAAGAGCATGAGAAGCCGCTGGACTTCTGTGCACCACCATAGCAACAAATGGAGAAGGGTCATCTGAGTCTTCTCAAAACATTACACAATTCTAATATTACAATGCAATGTCTGCAGTCTAATAGCAAATGGTCAGGAATTTAGGGGCTTCATCAATATCCTAAATACAAAACCAAATATTATATGCATTCAAGAAACATGTCTCAAACCATCATTGCAAATTAGCATTCATGGATATTCAGTCGGGCAGCACGGTGGCGCAACTGGTAGAGCTGCTGCCTCTCAGCGAGCAGGTCCTTGGTTCAAACCCTGGTCCAGGGGCCTTTCTGGGTGGAGTTTGCATGTTCTCTCCGTGCATGCGTGGGTTTTCTCCGGGTACTCCGGTTTCCGCCCACAGACCAAAAACATGCATGTTAGGCTGACTGGTAACTCTAAATTGTCCCTAGGTGTGAGTGAGAGAGTGAATGGTTGTTTGTCTCGTTTGTCTCTATGTGTCCCTGTGATGGACTTGCGACCCGTCCAGGGTGTACCCCGCCCCTCGCACAGTGATTGCTGGACATGGGCACCAGCGACCCCCGTGACCCAAAATGGAACAAACGGGTAAAGATAATGGATGGATGGATGGATGGATG
>NC_056501.1:48572998-48594818 GCF_014905685.2 Nematolebias whitei | reverse complement strand
GGGGGGGAGATTGGGAGGGATGGCAATATTTTTGATCCCTGTCAAGTCACATGTCTGGTGATTTAAAGGTTTCCTCAACACCTGCTGTTAGATTCCTAAGTTGGAATGTTAAAGGTCTGAACAATCCAGTGAAACGGTCTAAAATATTTTCTCATATGAAACGCCTGAACCCAGACATAATATTCCTACAGGAAACACATTTGCAAAATTCAAATCAAGTCAGGCTCAAATATCCATGGATTGGGGAGATTTATCATTCGAGCTTCAACTCAAAAGCTAGAGGAGTTGCCATAATATTTAATAAGAATATTCATTTTACAGCATCAAGAATAATGAAGGATATAAATGGCAGATTTCTTATAATTGCAGGCTCCTTGTTCCACACTCCTGTTTTATTAGTAAACATTTATGCACCAAACTTTGATAAACCAGATTTTATAAACAATCTAGTTAGCACACTTCCATATCTTGATACTCATTTGTTAATTCTAGCTGGAGACCTGAATTGTGTAATGAATCCATCATTAGATCGCTCCTCATCTCGGTCCTATACACAGTCTAATATGTCTAAATCTATTTTGGATTTTGTGTCCCAAAATGGATATGTAGATCCATGGAGGACACGGAATCCACTAACAAGGACCTATTCTTTTCACTCTCAAATACACCAATCCTATTCCCGTATAGATTATTTTTTTGTTGATAGCTCTTTAATGCAGAGAGTCACGTCTTCTGAATACTATCCGATTGTTATTTCAGACCATTCTCCTCTAAGCATTGATATAAATTTTATAAACAAACCCAATTCTAGTCCTCGTTGGAGATTTAATACTCTCCTGTTATCAGATGAGCCATTTAATAAATTCATCTTATCATCAATTGATGATTTTCTAAGGTTCAATAAGAGCGATACAATTTCTCCCTCACTACTGTGGGAAACATTAAAAGCTTATCTTCGGGGTCAGATTATCTCTTTTTCAGCTAATATTAATAAAAATCTACGCACTAAGATATCAGAAATATCAACAAAAATTCAGAATATTGATAGGCAAAATGCCGTTAATCCGTCACATGATTTGCTGAAACAGCGACAGGATCTTCAGACGGAACTTGATCTTTTAACTACATCTGATGCGGAGCGACTCTTGATACGATCTCGAGCCACTTATTATGAACATGGGGAAAAACCAAGTAGACTTCTGGCACATCAATTGAAACGAAAAGCCGGCTCTCACATAATATCACAAATCAACGATCGGTCGGGCAATCTTGTTTCAGATCCTGTCTCTATTAATGATACTTTTAAAAAATTCTACTGCAATTTGTATAAGTCTGAACTACAAGCAGACTCAAATGAGCTATGTGCCTTTCTTCAGGATATTGACATACCTAGGATAGACAAATTGCTTTCTGACCAACTTGAAGCTCCCATTAAATTAGAAGAAATATTTGCGTCAATTAAGGATATGCAAAGTGGTAAAACACCTGGCTCAGATGGTTTCTCTGCCGAATTTTTCAAAAAATTTAAAGATAAAATAGCCCCTCTTCTTCTTGAGGTTTATAATGAGTCATTTGGGCAGGGCTTGTTGCCTCCCACCTTGACTCAGGCCTCAATTTCTCTCCTGTTAAAGAAGGATAAGGATCCTACTGCCTGCGAGTCCTATAGACCTCTTTCACTTTTGAATGTGGATTTTAAGATTTTGTCTAAAGTACTCGCGACTCGGCTTGAGACAGTTCTCCCTCGGATTATTTCACAAGAACAGAATGGATTCATTAAAGGTCGCCAGTTGTTTTTTAATACTCGTACACTGTTGAATACAATTTTTTCAACTCATTCCTCTAAATCTCCTGAAGTGATAATTTCTCTTGATGCCGAGAAAGCTTTTGATCGAGTGGAATGGGAATATCTCTTTGCTGTTCTTAATGGGTTTGGTTTTGGAGAGAGGTTTGTGTCTTGGATCAAGCTACTTTATACATCCCCTCAAGCATGTATTCTCAGTAATTCCGTCCAATCTGATTATTTTACGGTGGGACGTGGTACTAGACAGGGTTGCCCTCTTTCTCCCCTCTTGTTTGCGTTAGCCATTGAACCCCTATCCGTTGCTCTAAGATCCCTTTCTTCTTTTCATGGAATCGTCCGCTCTGGTGTCGAGCTTAAATTGTCCTTATATGCAGATGACCTGCTCCTGTATGTCTCTGACCCTTTACGGAGTCTTCCCCCAATTTTAAATATTCTAGAAAAATTTGGATCATATTCTGGCTATAAAATTAACTCACTTAAAAGTGAATGCTATCCAGTGAATTCATTAGCTTTAAAGCTTAAGCCTTCTGATATCCCTTTTAGGCTCAGTCCCTCGGGATTTAGGTATTTAGGAATTAATATTACACGTACTTTGCCCTCAATGTTTTCTCAGAATTATGCCTCACTAGTTTCCCAAATTGCATCAGATTTACAGAGATGGAACTCTCTCCCTCTTTCATTGATTGGTAGGATTAATATTATCAAAATGAATGTGCTACCTAGACTTTTGTTTTTATATCAAAATATCCCTCTGTTCTTGCCCAAACAGTTCTTCAGGTCCCTGGATCAGATGGTCTCATCTTTTTTATGGAACGGAAAGGCCCCCAGAATGAGACTTTCTTTATTACAACAGTTCACCACAAACGGGGGTCTTTCTCTACCTAATTTTACAATGTATTACTGGTCCTCACATATCCATAAACTGACTTATTGGTTAAATTCACCTGATCTGATTTGGTGTAAACTTGAAATTCAGTCGATTTCTGCATCTTTTTCGCCCGCTTCAATTATTTATTCATCATTACCAATTAAATTATCCTCAGTTACTACAAATCCTATAGTGCTCTCAACACTCAGGATCTGGTCACAATTTAGGTCCCACTTTAAATTTGTACCACCCTCTAATAAAATGCCGTTACTAAAGAATCACATTTTTTCTCCAGCATCTAATAATGCTGCCTATAGAATTTGGTATGAGAAAGGTATTAGAACAATGAGAGACCTGTACGAAGATGGTTTATTTCTTAGTTTTTCAGAATTGTCTTCTAAATTTAATCTACCCACTTCACATTTGTTTCTTTACTTCCAAATTAGGCATTGCGTTTCATCGCAGTTTCAAAATTTTCTAGCTTTGCCTACTGACCCACCATGGGTTGAACTCTTAGTTTTGAGCCCCAATTTGAAATCTCCTCTTTCAATTATTTATGGAAAACTTATGGCAATAGAGGCCGATTCATCGGGTAAAACTAGAACTGCATGGGAACGTGAACTGGGTGTTAAACTATCAGATTCATGGTGGGATAAAGTTATTCTCAGCATACGTCAGAGTACACCATGTGCCAGACTACAGTTAATACAATTTAAAGTAATAAATAGAGTACACTTCTCAAAAACACGTTTATCTAAAATGTTCCCCTCAATACCAGACCAGTGTGATAGATGTCAGACTTCACCTTGCAACTTAAGTCATATGTTCTTTTTCTGCCCAAAACTGCAAGGGTTTTGGAAATATTTTTTCTCCATACTCTCAGGAGTTTTTAAGATTCAGTTTCAAAGTGATCCACTTATTGCTATTTTTGGAGTTCCTGGGACCACACTTAATCTATCCCGCCAGCAGGGGGAGGTCTTGGCCTTTTGCTCTCTCCTTGCCAGACGTTGTATTTTGCTCGCCTGGAAATCTCCCACACCACCATCCACATCACAATGGCTTAATACTGTAAGATCATTCTTGAAGATGGAAAAAATTTTACTAACAGTGAAAGGTAGTTCAGAAAAATTTACCCACAAGTGGACACCCTTTGTGTCATATGTAAAATCTTTACCTTCATAGCGTATAGACTGATATGATTGACTCATCACATTACCATGTGACTTGTTTTTAGAGGATAAATGAAAGACTGAAATACTGTTTTCCTTTTGGTTTGTTGGGTCCCTCCTGTTCGTTCCTCCTCCCCCTCTCTCTCTTTTTTTTTTTTCTCCTTTTTTTTTTCTTTCCTTATTTTGTCTTGTTTTTGGTTAAGGGGGGAAGGGGAGGGAGGGGAAGAGGGGAGGGAGGGGGGAAAGGGGGAAGGAAAAAAAAAGAAAAAATTGGAGAAGTCATGTAAATTCTGTTTAATGTATGTAATGTCAATTATATATTCTCCTGATAAATAAAAATTAAAAAAAAAAAAAAAGAAAGTTTATTCATTTAAAAAAAAAAAAAATTCCATAAACTATATAAAAAAATACAGAGATTTAAAATGAAAGGCAGCAGAAAGAAGAACAAATCTTATTATATCTGCCCCTTTTTTCAAACAAATAGTTCAATCATAATAATCTTCAAGTAACAGAACAAAATGAATAACTCTTTCTAATTTTTCTAACTCTAACAGAATAGGTTTCAAAATCTTACTTCTAACCTACAAAGCTCTCAACAACCTGGCTCCATCTTATATTACAGATCTTATTGTTACATATTTTCCTAACAGAGCACTTCGCTCTCAAACTGCAGGTTTACTTGTGGTTCTTAGAATTTACAAAAACAGAATGGGAGGCAGATCTTTCAGTTATCAGGCTCCTCTCTTGTGGAACCAACTGCCAATCTCTGTCCGTGAAGCTGACACATTATCCAGTTTTAAAACTAGGCTTAAGACTTTCCTTTTGGATAAATCCTATAGTTAGGGTCAGCTTGGGTTTCCTGAGCTGTCCCTTAGTTATGCTTCTATAGACTTAGACTGCTGGAGGACAAACTGACCCCAATTTTCACTCTACTTCTGTCTTTACTTACTCTGCTCAACCTGTTTTGTATTTGTAAAAAAAAATTTTCTATCCTTAACATGTGTTTTTTGTCTTTCAGATACACCTGGATCTATATCTGGACCTATATCTGGACCTACCATTCTGTGTTCGTCTGTCTCTCCTTCCGGTCCTCTCAAACCAGCCGGTCAAAGCAGATGGCCGCTTGTCCTGAGCCTGGTTCTGCTGGAGGTTTCTTCCTTTTAAAGGGAGTTTTTCTTTCCACTGTTGCCACTGTGCTTGCTCAGGATGGGAGACTGCAACGAAGCCAAGATTCATCTTGTCTGCTGGATTCCTTAGATAGAGAACTTTACTAATTGGCTTTTATGTATGTGAATGTTTCTGTAAAGTGCCCTGAGACAACTTTGTTGTGATTTGGCGCTATATAAATAAACTGAATTGAATTGAATTAATACAAAACACACTAAGCTACTTCATTTTTTTTTTTTTAACAATTCAGCTTTGATCTTTTTCTTAAATGTACACATTGACTTGGCATTTTTCACATCACTCTCTAGACCATTCCACAATCCAACTCCTTGGATTGAGGTAGACCTTCCCTTCAGACTAGTTCTGAATTTTGGTTTGACAAATATCTCTATCCCCTTAAGATTATAACAACTTTGTCTTTTAACAAAATTTCTTTGGATATTTAATGGTAATGTGTTATTTTGAGCCCTATACATAACTGATAAAATACTATAATCCACTAAATCATGGAACTTCAATAACTTCGGTTGATAAAATAATGTGCTTGATGGGTGACTGTAATGTTTTCTGGTGATAATTCTTACAGCTATTTTCTGTAAAATAAAAATAGGCTTTGTAAATGTTTTACATGCTTTCCCCCAAACATCAATGCAATAGATTAAATGTGGAACAATGATTGTGTTATACAACATGTACAGAGCTTTATCATTTAATAATTCCCTGACTTTGTATAGTACTGCAATAGATTTAGATATTTTTATTCTTACAGAATTTATGTGATTTTTCCATGTTAGCTGTTCATCAATGATTACACCCAAAAAATTTAATCTCATTAACTCTACAAATCTCAACACCCTCAATTTTAAATGGATCATCAACAGTTCTCTTTTTGTTACTAAATATCATGCATTTAGTTTGATCTAAATTTAATGATAATTTATTAAGTTTAAACCAAGTTTGTATTTTATCAAATTCTGTCTTCATCAATTCCAACATAAGTTTTACATCTTTACCCACACAAAAAAATGTGGTGTCATCTGCAAAAAGGACACATTTGAGGAGTCCTGATACATTTACTAAGTCATTCACATATAAAATAAATAACTTTGGGACAAGTACAGAGCCTTGAGGAACTCCACAAGTGATATTGCACAGGTCAGATCTTATACCATTTATTTGTACAAACTGTTTCCTATCTTTCAAATAGCTAGATACCCAGTGTAATGCTGGTCCTCTTATACCATATTTATTCAAATTTTCAAGGAGAATAGTGTGGTCAATAGTATCGAATGCTTTTTTTAATATCAACAAAACTACTAACACAATGTTTTTGTTTATCGACAGCAGTAATTTGTTCTATTATTTCCATGAGAGCCATTGATGTAGAGTTGTTTGCTCTAAACCCATACTGACTGATACTTAGAATCTTTTGCTTAGTAATAAATTTATCTAATCTGGTCACAAATAGTTTTTTCGAGAATTTTTGAGAATTGTGGTAATAATGATATTGGTCTATAATTATTGAACACACATTTATCACCATTTTTAAAGAAAGGAACTACCTTAGCTACTTTCATATTATCTGGAAATATTCCATTTGAAAATGATAAATTACAAATATATGTAAACGGCTCGATAACATGACTCATTATGTCCTTTACAAACATCATATCCATGTCCACCCAGTCTTTTGATCTCTTATCTGTCAGATTTTTTACAACATTCATTATTTCTTCTTTGTCAGTTCCATTAAGAAAAATACTGTTGTCACAACTTATAACTGAATGGTTCACATTATTGTCTACTTTTGGTATTTTATTTGTAAGGCTTGATCCAACATTCACAAAATGATGATTAAATCCATTTACAATTTCATTTTCATCATGGATTTCATTGTCATCCTTCAAAAAATATTGTGAAATACCTGTTTTTGCTTTATGACTTTTCAGAACACTATTTATTACTCGCCATGTAGCTTTCATATCACCATTACTTTTATTTAATAAATCACTATAATATTCCTTCTTGTGTTTCCTTATAATCCCTACTAATTTATTTTTATACTTCTTGTATTTCTCTTCAGCCTCTTGGGTTCTCAATTTTAAGAAACAAGTATACAAATAATTCTTTTTTTACAAGCATTTCTCAACCCTTTCATCATCCATGGTTGGTCAACAACATTTCTCTTTGTATAATTATTTTGCACACAATTCTTTTCATACAGAGCTCCTAAAATATTCATAAACTCATCATATGATCTGTTCACATCATCAACATACACGTCTTTCCAGCTTTGTTTATGTAAATCATCTTTTAATTTGTCCATTGCTTTTTTTGATGTGTTTATTGTTTTTTCCTTGTTTGTAATTTCTTTTGTAATGCTTTGATCATTTTTATAAATCATGAAAACTGGTAAATGATCACTCAAATCACTAGTTAAAATACCTCCCATCACATCCCCATTTGTTACATTTGTGAAAATATTATCGATTATTGTAGCACTATGAGTTGTAATTCTTGTTGGTTTTGATATTAACGGATAAAGATTTAAACTATACAATGAATTTGTAAATGTACTGATGTTATTTGAATCTGTTTTATTTCCCAGGTCAATATTAAAGTCTCCACATAAAAAAAATGTTTTTATTAAAACTCTTGTCCAATAGTTTTACGATTTTTTCGATAAATATCTCTATATTTGATCCTGGAGATCGATATACACAACTTATCAATATGTTTTTATCATTCTTGTTTATTATTTCTATTAATATTTCCATGATATTATCAATAATTATTGACATTTCCTTAATTAATTTACATTTTATTTAATTTTTAACAACATATAGTAACAATACATAGTATAGTGAAACATATATATATATATATATAGTAGGGATGGCACCATCTTGTGGGCCTTCCCTGTCTATGCACCCTTGTGTGTCTCATTATTCTTGATTATTTGCACCTTCTTTTCTCTGCTGTTTGTAATCACGTCCTGTCTTGTCTGTGTATGTAAGCCTGTCTGTGAGTCTTGTCCTTTGTCTCGTCGTCATTGGGTATTGTCCTTTCCTGCCAGCCTGATCTGTTCCTTGTTCCCCATTTTTTTAAGTTGCTGCCACGTCAGCCTTTTTTGATTTATTATTATTATTATTAAAGAGTATTTATTTTTGTAAATCCTTGAGTCCTGACTCTTACCTGCATTATTGGGTTCACTCCTGCTCTGTTCTGTCTGAAACACTGACAGTACGACGAGAACAACCATGAACCCAGCAGGTGAGAGATTTTTGTCTGGACTCTCTATTGAGGATTATTCTCAACTATGTGACACAGTCTAGAGGTATGTGGACTCAGCCACCTCCTCTAACCTGTGGGAAAGGTGGGTGGACACAAAAAACATGTTAGACAAACATATTCTTCTCCCAGGACTAATTGACTCTCCTGGTATGGAGGACATTTTGGACGAAGTTGAAGTTGGAAGAATGTTGACTGAAGCTGCTCATTCAACCGTACACTTTCAGTCCTAGTCCTCCACACAAACACCACTCTTCTGCTTTTAAACCTGTCCCGGACTCTCTGATTCTGACACCTGGGATCCTTGCAGTTACACTCCTTGTGGTCGCCTCCAGGCCTACCACAGTCCCCCTAGTTTCTCCATCTCCTGCAGCCTCTGCGTTACCTATGCAGTACGAGGATCCAGCCCGTTCTGAACCCACAGACCCGGACCCACCTACAACATTCACACCACCTGCATGTTCAGCTCCTCTTTCTCGGCCCAATCCTGGACCTGAACCACACTGCCGCCCATGTCGGAGAGGTCGACGAAAGAAGGGTTCCTGAGACTAGGTCCCAGTTACTGAGCCTGCAGCCAGCCCTGAACCTGCAGCTACCGCCAACCCGTTTGCTGAGCTCCTCGCCGCCAACCCGTCTGCTGAGCTCCTTGTCACCGACCCGTCTGCTTAGCTCCTCGCCACCGACCCGTCTGCTGAGGTCCTTGCTCCTGGTCCATCTGCTGATGTCCTCGCTCCTGGTCCGACCGCTTATGTCCTCGCTCCTGGTTCATCCGCTGATGTCCTCACTCCTGGTCTGTCCGCTGAGGTCCTTGCTCCTGGTCCATCCGCTGAGGTCTTTGCCCATGGCCCGCCCACCGAGGTCTTCGCCCACGGCCTGTCTGAGGTCTTCTTCCCTGGCCCACCGGAGGTCTTTGTCCCAGGTCCACCTGAGGTCTTTGCTCCCAGTCTGCCTGAGGTCTTCATCTCCGGTCCGCCTGAGGTCTTCGTCTCCGGTCCGCCTGAGGTCTTCGTCTCCGGCCTGCCTGAGACCTTCGTCCCTGGCCCGCCTGAGACTCTCGACTGCCTGCCCAACTGACCCCGGCCTGATAAATGGTCTCCCGGCCACCTGTCTGTCCTGTCTCCACCTGAACGACCTATTGGACAACCTCTCGGCTGCCTGCCTGACTGGCCCCGACCTGATGAATGGTTTCCCGGCGCCTGTCTGACCCATCTGAATGGCCTGATGGATGACCTCTCGGCCACCTGCCTGACCGGCCCCGGCCTGATGAATGGTCTCCCGGCCGCCCGTCTGACCTGATCCTGCCGACCTGCTCCAGCCTGTCGGACGGTCTCCTGACCGCCCAGACTTTTGTGTTCCCCTGTTTGTGTCTAGTTATTTCCCTGGTTTTGTTTTTTGTCAGTTTGTTTTTGTCATGTTTTGTCTTGGGCCCTCCATCCTTGTATTTCCTCCCTCCACCCACCCAAGTCTTTTGAGGGGGGCTATTTTGGGGACACCAGGGGCATCCTTGGGGGGGGAGGGTGTACTGTAGGAATGGTGCCATCTTGTGGGCCTTCCCTGTCTGTACACCCTTGTGTGTCTCATTATTCCTGATTATTTGCACCTTCTGTTCTCAGCTGTTTGTAATCACGTCCCATCTAGTATGTGTATTTAAGCCTGTCCATGAGTCTTGTCCTTTGTCTCATCGTCGTTGGGTATTGTCCTGTCCTGCCAGGCTGATGTTCCTTGTTCCCCGTTTTTTGTAATTTGCTGCCACGTCAGCCTTTTTAAATTTTATTATTGTTATTAAAGAGTTTTTATTTTTGTAATCCTTGAGTCCTGACTCTTACCTGCATTATTGGGTTCACTCCTGCCCTGTTCTGACTGAAACCCTGACATATATATAGATACAAGTAAACCGATAAATGAATTAAAATTGGAAATTAGTAAATGGATAAATGCTACAGCCAAAATCTCTATTCCTAAAAGTAATGGAATCAAAAACAAGAAGTTAGTTCCATGGTGAACACCAGAATGCACAACAGCAATTATACAGCGGAATAAGGCTTTTAAAACTTAAAAAAATATATTATTTGTTTCCAGAATGTAATTAATTATAAAAGAAAATAAGCAGAAGTTAGGAAAACTATAAGAAATGCTAAAATGGATTATTGGAGATAATATTGTGAATCACTGGGGAAAAATACTTAATTAGATAGGGTTTGTAATGATGGGGAGTGGTGGCGCAGAAGTTAGAGAAGGTAGGCCTGTGATGGGAAGATTGTTGGTTCAAGCCCCGGTACCGAGAACATCAAAAATGTGGGTGGGGTAGGTGAAGCACCCACACCTGCCCCCACTCTCATTCGTCCCATTCTGGGCCCTTGAGCAAGGCCCTTAACCCCCACCATCTGCTCCTCCGGGTGTCCTAGATAGCAGTTCTCTGCTCCACACAGAGGGCTGTGGTAGCTCAGTGGTCTGTGGTTGCATCAGGAAGGGCGTCCGGCGTAAAAAAAAAAAAAAAACATGCCAATTCTTTCAAGTATTTGTGTGACTTAGTTCACTGTGGCGACCCCTAACGCAGGGAGCAGCCGAAGGAAAAAAAAAAGACAGGGTTTGTAATAATATTAAATTAAATGTCTGGGGATTCAAGAGATTATTATTTCCCATCAATAAAAGATAACGGAAATATTGTAATAGATAATAAAAGTAAATCTGAGCTAGTAGTTAAAGTATTTGCAAAAATAGATAGTACAGAGAATCTGAATAATAAAGAAAAAAGAGGATGAGAAATAACTTTATGGAGGAATATTGAATTATTTCATAATGAGGAATTTAATGAGGATGCTAATGTAGATGAACATATACCTGTGATATATTCATAAATTAAACGGATTCATTCATTTTTCTGGACTGAATAATATCGTGCATTGAATAATTAAAATGTAACGTGAGACGTTAATTTTCTTTGACCCATCAAATGAATGCGGTCATTTATTAACAGAATCAAAGTTTAACATCAAACATTTACATTAATTTGGCAAAATTGAAAATAACAACAGCTTAATTAATTAGCTTTACAGTCAGGAAAACCATACGGCCATGGTTTTCCGTTGCTTCACAACAGACATTTCTGAAAATATCTGGAATGATTTCTAGCAAAATAGAAGAGTTTAAAGATGGAAATGAAGTTTAAATGGAGAGGAAAAGATGGATGAGGGAAATGTGTCAGTATCAGGACGGCACGCTCCGTTGAGATCCCAGCTTCCTCCTCGGTACACTTAGGTGGTGTAAATCAACTCTTTACCTGTAGCAGGTGTCTCCACTGGTACGGAGTTCCATTTAACGCACCCTTTCAGCGTCTCCGTAGGAACAGCTGTGAATCGTCCGAAGTAGTGCCGGTATTCCGTCCGACACAGGTTCACCTCTCGGTGGACTCACAAGAGGAGTAAGTCCGTCAGAGTTCCAATCAGATGTGGAAGATTGCATAATTCCCACGAGACTCGGAAGAACTCCGGATCATGTCTGGAACTCCTGTTCTCTCCAGCACTTCTCTGTTCGGTTTGCTCTCCGAACCGAACTCGACTGCGCTCGACTGCACTAGCTCTGTACTGGTTTGAACTAGGAAGTGTTGAACCCTTTAAGGAGTTCTGTTTCCGGTTCATTTTGAGAACTTCCTGATTGGTCGATTGACCGAACAGGGGTGTATCTTAGTGATGTAAGAGGTTATTAAAAGTCAAGGAAAAAGATTAAGTTTGTTTAAGAACAGACAGAAAATGTTTTTGAAGGATCCAGACTTCGTGGAGTCAACTCTCTCATATCTGCCTGAAAAAGTTAAACATGACATTTCTTTTTCAGTAAACTTGCAGTTGACCGAAACTTGACCTTTGACCAACTTCACAATTTGCTCATTGAAGACAGAAAATCAGACAATGCATCATTAACCTGATTTCTACTTTGAATGAGGATTAAAAAAAATCACTAATACTGTTTCACAGTTGATTTAAAATGAGTAGTTCACTTCAACATTTGAAAATGGTTTGAACTAAACACACTTTGATTATCAAAACATTTGTAAAATAGTAATGATAATAAAAAAGAGAGTGTTCTTTCAATTGATCAGTGCAGGACACTTAGGAAGTCTCTGGATGAACTTAATCTTGTGTTTCTGGACTCAAATCAATGAAATACAGTTCTTGTCCCGGGAAGGCCCCCAAGGCCAGATTTGACCTGAGGCTTAGTTCACTACACTAAAAATATGGAGTTTTCTTTGATATAATTAAATCAAACGTTGAAGTGTTCCAGAAAATGAACTCCTGGCAATGATCCATCCATCCATTTTCTTCAGCTTATCTGGGGTCAGGTCGCGGGGAGTAGCAGCCTAAGTAGGGAGGCCCAGACTTCCCTCTCCCCAGCCACTTGGTCCAGCTCCTCTTGGGGAATCCCAAGCCGTTCCCAGGCCAGCCGAGAAACATAGTCCCTCCAGCGTGTCATGGGTCTTCCTCTGGGCCTCCTCCCGGTGAGACGTGTCCAGAACACCTCACCAGGAAGGCGTCCAGGAGGCTTCCTAAACAGATGCCCGATCCACATCAACTGGCTCCTCTCGATGCGGAGAAGCAGCGGCTCTACTCTGAGTCCCTCCCGGATGATCGAGCTTCTCACCCTATCTCCAAGGGAGAGCCCAGACACCCTGCGGAGAAAACTCATTTTGGCCGCTTGTATCCGAGATCTCGTTCTTTCGGTCACAACCCAAAGCTCATGACCATAGATGAGGGTGGGAACATAGATCGACTTGTAAATTAAGAGCTTCGCCTTTTGATGCAGCTCTCTCTTCACCACGACAGACCTGTACAGAGCCCGCTTCACTACAGATGCTGCACCTATTTGCCTATCGATCTCATGTTCCATTTTTCCCTCATTCGTGAACAAGACCCCAAGATACTTGAACTCCTCCACTTGGGGCCACAAAGTCGAAGATCCAAAAGTTGTTGTCGTTCATACACCAGCAGAGAGTTGATGTCACAGATGAGAAATGCAAAAAACACCAAAAATACGAACACCATCAGCAGAGGTGGATTGCAAGCCATGTACACAGGCGCCATCTTACCGGAAATTTAAGGACCATTAAGGACCGGAAACAAAACAACCACTGGCCAAAAGGATGGCCCAGCACAGAAGATCAACATCATCAGGCCAGGACTCTGAGGTCTACACTCATCTCCAGGCCAGCGGTCACTCTTTCAGGGATGAAGATGTTCACATCCTTGATAGACAGAAACGATGGTTTGAGAGAGGAGTAAAGGAGGCCATCTTTGTGAAAAGAAATCGTCCATCATTAAACAGGGGTGGAGGCCTCCGGGTTCAACTGTCCCCCTCTTACAATGCTGTTATTGCTAGTATCACTCAGCCCTCTGTGAATAGTAAACAGTCATCAGGTGCTAATGATCCGTTGTTAGGCTGATGGTCCTTCTTGAGCATGTGAGCAGCTGGTTTTGGCTGTCAGCAGGAAACTGTTTGATCCACTCTGAGAAGGTGCTATTTATAAGGCTGAGCTGAAAACAGCACTTCAGACTGAGGAAGTCTCTTGGATGAAAGACGAAACATTTCTACAAATTAAAAAAAAAAAAATTGTGTTGGTTTTTTTTAATGTCAAGAGGACCCGATTTAACTTTTTTTAATATATTTTTTTATCTGGATTATTGAGCATGCATCAGGATATTTACTTAAACAAATTGCCACAAATCATCCTGTCATTGAAAGTAAGAGCCATACTGCTTCTACTGAGCATAAGAAGAAGATTGCTTGGGTTGCAATTTGTAATGAATTCAATGCAGATCATAATGTAACCACAAGAGAAGTACAACAACTACAGGTGAGATATGCCCATTATGATCACTATATCACAGATATATGCTTAATTGTGATTATTGCAGTATCTGTTAATAGCAACTTTTTTATTTTATTCTTCTATGTTGTTTCATATTGCATTGTCTTATTTTGTTGATATGCGGTGTTTTTCACTGTAATGCTGACAAGCACTTTTTGAGCCACATATTTGATTGAAAGTTGCTTCATAAATAGGAATTATTATTACTATTGTTTTTATATTCAGTGTTATGTTGAATATATTGTTTATATTCAATTATATCTGCCTTCATAGATCCTGAGGAAGAACATAAAACTAAATCTAAAAAAAAGGCTGAGGCTAGAAGAGAACAATTTACTACTGGTGGTGGACCACCACCAAGGAAAGACAAAACAGATGCATTGGGTGACTTGTTGTCTGGATTAATAGAGGACCAGCAGCCTCTGGAAGGTATACCAGACAATGACCATGTGGACAGTGGACATGAAGAACAGAACACAAATTGTAAATTTACCAAAGAAAGGTTACCTCCTTCTGTACAAATATTCTCCTGTTTGTGTCTATCTGTATTTGTATTTCAGTCTAAGGACCACACCGGTTTGTGCTTCTAACAGTTTGCTTTACACAGGGGAAACTACACTTATCCTGATGGAAGAGCCAGCGCACAGTGCTTGTGCACCCTCCACATCTGGTGAGGCATGCCAGAGAGAAGATGCTGCCACTACCTTCCAGCAGAGACCAAAAAGGATGTCTGCATGAAAAACTAGCCCTAGAATTTCATGAGCAGAAAATGAAATATTTGAAAGATGAGCATGACATGAACATGAGAATTTTACAGGTTGAATTAGACATGAAATTAGAAGAAAGAGCTGCTCAAAAAAAGCTGCATGAGACAGCTATGCTGAAAAATGTGATTAAATAAAATGTGTAAATAAAACTGTTACCTTATTTGATAAGACTGTTACTATTGTCACCACAAACTATATTTTAAATCTGCTTTGGTTGAATTACTCATTTAATTTTGCTGCATACTTTTACATTGTGTACACAACAAACACAATTAAAGTCAAAATAAGTCATAATCAATATACTCCATGGTTAAATACATCTTTATTTAACTGAAGTGCTGCAATGTGAACGCAGCTCTGTATGCAAGTCCTTGTTGGTTATTCTCTGCCACTGCCACGGGCACATCTGCATCATCTTGATCTTCCATCGGAGGATCCGGACAATCATGCTGCTTTAGGTAGTTGTGCAGCACAGCTGTAGCAACAATCACTTTGCAGCATCTCCTTGGTTCGAAATGAAGTGTATTCTGTAAACAGTGGAATCGATTTTTCCATACTCCAAACATACGCTCAACCATCCCTCTTGTGCGTACATGAGCTCTGTTGTATCTTTGTTGCTCAGCTGTTGTGGGTTGTAGGTATGGTGTGAATAAATATGTACTCTGACCATAGAGTCAGAGATTCTTTATTGTCATTCGCACCTCATGTGGTGCATGTGGTTGAGCGAAATGATGTACACAGGGTCCCAGTTACATCCAACAATAAAATGTAAAAAAAACAATGATAAAATATAAGATATGAACTAAGAAAAACATCAACTAAATATACAATAAGCACTAATAGCATAAAAACATTATGTCGAACATCAGCACAAACATGAAAATGAGTCTGTGTAAGCAGATGAGCATGCATGAACACATCAACATTGAAACAGATCAGCAGCAACATGAAACAGATCAGCAGCAACATTGAAACAGATCAGCAGCAACATGAAACAGATCAGCAGCAACATTGAAATAGATCAGCAGCAACATGATGTGACTTTTTCACATCATTATTCTGGTTAGAGATTCATGAGTCTAACAGATTCAAGGTAGAAGCTGTTCCTCGGTCTAGTGGTTCTACATTTAATGCTCCTCAACCTCCTTCCTGAGCAGAGCGGGGCAAAAAGCATATGTGCTTGTTGAGTGGGGTCCTTCATGATGCAGGTGGCCCTCTTCCTGCATCTGGAAGTGTAGATGTCTGTGATGGTGGGGAGACTGACTTCAACAGTCTTCTGTGCAGCCTTCACCACTCTCTGCAAAGCTTTTCTTTCTGCAGCTGTGCAGCCTCCATGCCACACATTGATGGTGGAGCACAGGATGCTCTCCACTGCACACCTGTAGAAGGAGGTGAGGACTGAGCTTCCCAGACCAGCTCGTCTCAGCCGCCTGAGGAAGTAGAGTCTCTGATGAGCTTTCTTGATCAAGCTGGTGGTGTTGTTGCTCCAGCTGAGGTTGTCATTCATGTGTACACCCAAGTACTTGAAGCTGGAGACCACTTCCACCACAGATCCTCTTATGTTCAGGGGGGTGTAGGTGTGTTTGTTCCTTCTGAAGTCCACAATCATCTCCTTTGTCTTCTTCACATTGATGTGAAGGTTATTCTCTTTGCACCAGCTCTCCAGGTGTTCCACCTCTTGCCTGTAGCTGGACTCATCATTGTTTGTGATGCATCCCACCACCGCTGTATCATCTGCAAACTTTACAATTTGACAGCCTGGATGGGTAGCTGCACAATCATGCGTGAGCAGAGTGAACAGGAGGGGGCTCAACACACATCCCTGAGGAGAGCCAGTGCTGAGGGTTATGGTGGAGAAGGAGAAGTTGTAGATCCTCACTAACTGTGGTCTGTTTGTTAAGAAGTCTAGGACCCAGTTGCAAATGGAGGGGCTTAGTCCTAGTGTGAATAGTTTGTCCATCAGGGTTTGGGGGATCATGGTGTTGAAGGCGGATGTGAAGTCCACAAAGAGCATACGGACGTAAGAGTTTTTCTGCTCCAGATGGTTGAGCGCAGTGTGAACCAAGAGGAGATACATCCTCTATTGATCGGTTCTCACGGTATGCATACTGATGAGGGTCCTCGTTGATGTTGATGGTTGTTTTGATGTGAGTCATGACCAGTTTTTCGAAGCATTTAGCGACTATCGGGGTGAGGGCCACTGGCCAATAGTCATTCAGACCAGTCACTGTAGAGCTTTTTGGGACTGGGATGATGGTGGCAGTCTTCAGGCAGGTGGGAACTGTCTCCAAGGTAAGTGAGGTGTTAAAGATGTCTGCCAGCACCTCGCAGAGCTGATCGGCACATTCTTTCAACACTTTTCCAGGGATGTTGTCTGGGCCGGTTGCCTTGTGCGGATTAATCCTCCTGAAAGTACTCCTTACTTCGGCTGAGGTCACGCTGAGATGCTCTTCATCCAGTGGTGAGGTGAGTCTGGTGCTGGGTGGTTTGTTCGGGTCTTCAAAGCGTGCATAGAACTTGTTGAGGGCATCAGGCAGAGATGGATCTTTTGGGCACTGTTCGCTTCTTCCTATATAATCTTTTATGCACTTAATGCCCCTCCACATGCTCCGAGGGTCTTGTGAAATGAATTGACCCTCGATCCTTTGTGCATATGTGGCCTTGGCCTTCTTAATACCAGCAACCAGCTCTTCCCTTGTCCTACTCAGCTCCTCTGAGCTTCCAGACCTGAAGGCATTGTTCCTGGCTTCCAGCAGGGTGCGCACCTCTGCTATCAGCCAAGGTTTTCTGTTTGGGTAGCTTTTAACATGTCTGATAGTGGAGGTGGTGTCAGTACATGTACTAATGTAACCCAAAACTGAGGATGCATATTGGTCCAGATCAAGCGATCCCCCATTTTCAGCAGCTTCTCTGAAAACCTGCCAGTCTGTTCGATCAAAACAATCTCTTAGTATGGGGCCACTGTCCTGGATCCAACATTTAACTTTCTTTTGTGGCGGTCTGGAGCGTCTCAGCAAGGTCATGTAAGGAGGAGCCAAGAAGATTGCGATGTGGTCTGACAGTCCTAGGTGGGGGCGGGGTTTGGCTTTGTATGTATCTTTTACGTTTGTGTAAACACGGTCCAGCGTGTTGTCTCCACGTGTTGGTATACCCACATGCTAGTAAAAACTTGGGAGACAGTCCTTTAGATTCATGTGATTAAAGTCTCTGGCTACCACGTAAAGAGCCTCAGGGTGTTTGTTATGCAGAGAACTGATTATATCATGAAGTTCTTGTAAGGCGTCATTAGCGTCCGGAGCAATGTAAATAACTGTGATGAAAGTGACTGTGAACTCGCAGGGTAGATGAGGCCGACATTTACTGTTATTTGTTCCAAAGCCTTCGAGCATGAGCTATTTACAACAGTACAGTTCATGCACCAACTTTTACTCACGTAAATGCATACTCCGCCTCCCCGTAATTTCTCCGTTAGCTCGCTGTAGCGGTCCGCTCGAAAAAAAGTCTGTCAGCCAGTTGAAACACTGTATCCAGCGTTTCGCTTGTAATCCACGTTTCTGTGAGGCAAAGCACCGCACACTTCATCATCTCTTCTAAGGCGCCCGCTCTCAGACAAAGCAAATTCATCTTGTTGTCCAATGAGAGGATGTTCGACAGAAAGAGAGATGGCATCGGGAGTTTTCTGGCTTTAGCATTAGCTCGTAGCCTCACCATAACCCCCGCCTGGCATCCTTTCCTCTTAAGCCGGGAGCAGCGCTTCCTCCTCTGCCCGTTGGAACTCCTCTGCTGCAGCTTCCAGGTAGATGACTTTAAGCTCTGCCTTCTGCCGAGCATAGTTTTGAGTTTGTTGCTGATTTCTGCTATGTTCCGTGGCAAATCCGCTCCTATTCTCATCAATTTGGTTTGGCTATAGTTCACATTCATAAATCGTGCGGAGTCAGGCATAGAGTCAATATCAAATATTCTAAAAACTGGGATCGTACCGGGAGCCTGTGAAGCCACAATTGCTCTGAGCGCGGCCATCATGAGTTGTACCTTTCCAATGAGCAACAATGTTTGAAAATTCCAAAATGGGTGTGAATACACCCTGAACATTGATGGAAAACCAGTTCTTCCGGTTCCTGTACCCCTCAGCATCAGGAGTTGGTGGACACTTGATGGCAACATGACATCCGTTTATACAGCCAATCACTCCTGGGAGTTGCCCATATTCATAGAACCACACTTTAGTTGGCTTGCTCAGCAGCATCAGGGAATATGATGTATAGGCTCCTCAGCTCACAAATGGCACTGCAGACTCTGTGAACTATTCTACACACAGTTACTTCAATGGCACCACACAAATCACCAGTTTCACAGTGAAAGATTCCAGATGCCAGATGCCAAGAATCTCAAAGTGAATTTAATGATGGTTTAATTTGAATAAATATTAGATAATAATATTAAAATAGATTTAAATTTTGAATCCATTGGACCCACCTGTTGCTCCAGATGGCTCTCCCAAATTGTGCAGCAGGCTGGTCAGGTGACTCTGTACAGCCTCTCTCTGGCTCTGCGAGATATAGTAAAGATGTTTAAAGTGGGGATCTAGCATGCAGGAGATGACTGGGACAGACTTCGTCAGATTATTGGAATGCAGTTTGAAGCATGTTTTCAGCTGTTGGCGGACTGTGTTTTTAAAAGCATATAACTCCCAGGTCAAATGCTTCAGCATGCAGAGTCATGCTGATCATGTTGAAAATCACCAGATAGATGAAGGAGAGCCCAACATGTAACTCTCTGCATATTATCCTGATGCAGTAAACAGCCATCAGTGTGCTAATGATCCATTGTTATGCTGATGGTCCTTCTTGAGCATGTGATCAGCTGGTTTTGGTTGTCAGCAGCAAAACTGGTTGATCCACCCTGAGACGGTGCTATTTAAGAGACTGAGCTGAATACAGCTCCTCAGACTGAGGAAGTCTCTCGGATGAGAGACGAAACGTTTCTACATTTTTTTGTTGATTTGCTTTGTTTTGTTTTTTTGAATGTCCAGAGGACCAGATTTAACTTTTTTAGATCTCTGCATATTACTTCAGTAACCTTTGCCAGGGGATGAAGTACCGAAACCAGCTGGTCACTTACTTCCCACTGCGATGCTCTCATAGCAAGTGACTTCTGGACATTTGGCTTTGTTACGTTTTCATCAGCAAGTACAGACTGCACCGCAATCCTCTGCTCAAACAGCCGCTGAAGCATGACGACAGTGGAGTTCCAACAAACTGGACAATCAATCTGAAGTTTGTTGCCTTTAGTTCCCAGTTGTTCCTGCTGTTTCTTCAGAGCACAAGTTACAACTGATGAATGTCGAAAGTGGCTGACAACTCTTCGTGCTGCATCCACAGCTTTCGCAACATCAGGTAGGATTAACCCAGCTTTTATTTCCAGCTGCGGAGTGTGCGCAGTGCCACCCAAATCATTTGGAAACTTTTCACATAGCTCCATGGCTAGATTCATACTGCTTGCATTATCATGGACTGTGCAAAACACGTTTATTCCCTATTACTGGATTATGCTAGACAGACGATCAGCGATGTTGGCAGCAGTATGTCTTTCTACCATAGCAGATGTACACAGCACCCGGGCCTTCAGCTCCCATGACTCAGTGATGTAATGAGCGGTTACTGTAATATATGGATACATAGTGGAGGATGTCCACATATCTGTTGTTAGTGACACACTGATCATTTTGTTAGCGATCCTTTTATGGAGCTTGTCATTCTGGTGTTTTACAGTGCTCCACAGAGCATTGTAAGATGGAACGTCGTAGCAGTGTTGTAATGTAGCAAAGTAGAAATACTTGGTTACTGTACTTAAGTAGAATTTTGACATATCTTTTACTTTACTTTGTTATTTACATTTCTAGCGACTTTCACTTTTACTTCACTACATTTCCTCAATAAAATGTGTATTTTTACTTCAATACATTTCCCTTAACCATCTTAGTTACTAGTTACTACAATTTAAAATTAGAAGAAATCTGATTGGGCAATGCCCGTTTGTTCTCCCAGTCTACCAGCCTCTCCCCCACCGCTTGTGTGAAAACTGGAGCTCCCGCTGTGAACAAGCTAGATGCATATGCAGATATTAATCGTTACAATAAGTCTTTGTTAACACACAGTGGAGAAACATTCCTGATAGGTGTGAAAATGACGGTAGCTGCTAAAGGAGAGGTTTGGTGTTCTCCAGGACATGAACTGCTTCAAGAGCATAGGAACTAGTTCCTATGCTATTATATTATACTATAATATATCCTATATTATTAATTAGTCAGAAAGAAACGAGCCATAACCAAACAGATCCTAGCTCAGTAAACAAGCCAACTACACAACAATGTGAGCTTTCTAACAGCTTTGTTAATAAAGTTTAATAAAGGTTGAATGAATATACTTCATTAGAATCAAACTTTTTAAAATCAATATTTCATTGTTCGGTTCAAACTTTCCAAGTTTTTGTCACTGGATATTGCACACAATAAATGTTGTTTTGGAAATTCTAACCATTTACTTTTATTTAATACTCTTACTTTAAGTACATTTTTTAAGAGAAATTTACTTTTGATACTTAAGTACATTAAATATCCGATACTTTAAGACTTTTACTTAAGTAATCATTTTAAAGCAGACTTTCACTTTTCCCAAAGTAATTTTATGGTAAGATACTTGTATTTTCACTGAAGTATCACTTTGAGGTACTTTATAGAACACTGCATCGTAGCCAGGTTCAAAAAACTATAGAAAATCTCTGAAACCTTCTCCGTGGACAGCAGCTACGGTCTCGAGTGTTTAACAATGAATTTCACCAGCAAATTGTTGATTTGCTGGTGAAACAGCTGGACTATTTTATATATATATATATATA
>NC_056501.1:48558857-48572598 GCF_014905685.2 Nematolebias whitei | reverse complement strand
AGGACAGCACGGTGGCGCAGCTAGAAGAGCTGCTGCCTCTCAGCGCTCAGGTCCTCGGTTCAAATCCCAATCTGGGGCCTTTCTGGGAGGAGTTTGAATATTCTCTTCATGCATGCATGGGTTTTATCCAGGTACTTGGATTTCCTCCCACAATCCATAAACATGCATGTTAGGCAGATTGGTGACTAAATTGTCCCTAGGTGTGAGTGAGAGCGTGAATGTTTGTTTGTCTCGTTTGTCTCTACGTGGCCCTGTGATGGACTTGCGACCTATCCAGGGTGTACCCCTCCCCTCGCACAATGATTGCTGGACATGGGCACCGGCAACCCCCATGACCCATAATGGAAGAAGCGGGTAAAAGATAATGGATGGATGGATATATTTATTTATTTATTTATTGTATAAATGTATTAGGGGTTGTCAAATAAAGTCACATTTGATGAAATTGTCCCCTGCCCACAAGAAACAATACAATAAATTTAAACTGTATTTTGTGATTAGAATAGAGTAACACTGTATGTTGAAATTATGCTTAGAAACAGGATGGTACTAACCACACCTTAAAAGGACTTGGTTTTCAACAAACAGGATGCCGGAACAGGATGTCTTCTTAGGTTCCAAGAAACAAATACTGCTTTAGAGTGCTAAAGTCAATCAGGGCGTTACACGAAAAAACAGTACGTTAAGGACTTGTTCAAACCAGTTCTTGTTCAAACCAGTTCTAACCAGTCGACTGCCTATATAAACCAGACACGGCTACAGAGTAGTGCTGAATGGACCACGGTGTTGACGTGACAGGACAATATTGATTTTGCCCAAGGAGCCACTGTGAGGGATTTGAACAGCTCAAACAAGGAACTTCTTTTCGTCAAGATAGAAATACTCCTTATTTCAGCATGAGCTGATATCAGACCAGACCCTTCGGGATTAGGACTGCTCTTGGGACAAGGGTGATTTCTTCCAGGGCTCTGGAGGAGAGAATTCACTGGGGCGGCTGTGGCTGAGTGGTTAGAGCAGTCGTCCTCCAATGCGAGAGTTGGGGGTTCGAATCTACCAGCAGTCACATGTCGAAGTGTCTCTGGGCAAGACACTGAACCCCTCATAGCCTCTGATGTGTGTCCCATCGGTGTATGAATGTGACCTAAAGCACTAATTAGTCTCTTTAGAATTATTTGTTCAATTAGCTTTGTAAAGATCTAGTAGAGTGCTGTATGAATGGGTAAATGAAGACACAGATTGTAGTGTAAAGCGCTTTGAGTATCTTGAAATAAGATAGAAAGGCAGTCCATTTACCATTTACTTACCATCACCAAAGAGGTCTTCGGACAGAAATGGTGAGCGACTCCTGCTACATTTTTCAAATGCTAAATTTTATACAAAATAGCAGCGATTATTCTATTACTAAGTAAAGAGATTAGATTGAGAAGAGTACTGTTCTGATTCCAGCGTTCTTGAAAAGTTATCATATAAACTGAGTGCTGTTAAGGTTGATTATAACTGCTTGGTCAGAAGTCTTGTCGGCTTGTTGGACAATCTTAGGGGTTTTGGGGTCTTAAAACACTTTGGGGCTCCAAACACATAGCAGTCTAGACCAGGAATAGAAGGTTGTTCCTTATTGGACCACTTATGTCCCAGGACTCATGCCTCCTTAACTCAGCTCATTGGAGCTAGGAAATCACCACTTTAGTGGACTCCCAAGCCTCTGAACATCCAATTTAGCCAACAGGATTCTCCCTGGAACCATATATGGACTCTTTATCACTGATTTTATTGAATAATTGAATGTAATCATTTTGGATTGTGCTAGCTAGTAACATCGTTCCCCTGCAAATCATTAATTAAAGCAAAGCAGAAAAAGTAAAACTCTGGACTATCATGTCATCACTTTCATCACATGCAGGGCCGCCGGAAGGTGGTTGTATGAAACCCAGCCAATGTAAAAACCAAAGAAGGAGTAAAGAAATGGTTAGCATGGTGGGTGCAGAGGCTTGAAATATGGAATGATAGGGCCTTATCTACTGTGATCAGCCCATCGATTGACTATGACCCCTTAGTAAAAATTATATCCAAGGCAACAGGCCTGGAGGGGGTTATAGTGAACTCTAAAGCAACAGCGATGGCGAGATATAAAGCATATGACGAAGAGTTGAGAAAAATGTGGGCATATAAAGAAAATAATAAAAGTTTAAAGAACAGTCACAGTCAGCAGAGCCTCTGGGAAGATGAGAATGATGACACAGGAGAAGACACAGAGTGAAAACTCAGGCGAAGACCCTGGGTGTAACAAAGAATCGACAGATATGGGACAAGTAGCAAATGGGGGTGAACCAGACAATGACGAACAAAACAAAACACAATACCCCCCAGCATCACACATAGGCCCCTCAGCTTGGGCCCAAGTAGCAGGTCCGAGTGGAGTAGGAAGCCCGATGGGGGAAAAGGAGGAGCAAAAATCAAATGATGAATCAGAGTCAAATGATGAATCGAAAGACTCGGAGACAGAACAACAAATGGAGATGTTCGCTCAAAGGCTGGTGGAAAAAATGAGAAATCTAATGACTAGGGATAATGACCAAGGTACAGGACAACTGCAGAGATCAAAGGTGCAGACGCTATATGAAAAGCCCAAAAATCAACCAGATAAATATGAAGACCCGGGTGAGAGTTCAGAAGAAGGACCCAGAACAACCCAAAGGAAAAAGAAAACAAAACAAAAAAAAAAAACATATAGAATCAAAACCTAAACCTAGCTCTAGTCGGAGCGTGAAGAAAAAGACCTTCAAACCAATGCCTGAGTATGTCCAGGTCATAAAGTTCCAAAATGGAACCCAAGTGTATCAGCTGACTGGGAGTCCCTGGACACTAGAAGCAGATAGGTTGCTGATATTCACCAATCACACGTACAAGATCCACAACTCCACCTTTAGGAAAGCCTTAAAAAAGTTGGCTGGACCCAGATACCAGTTTGACTTAAGACGGCTAAAAGCAGAATTAAAGGATGAAGGGCCAAAGATAAACCTAACCAGAGGAGCAGACCTCCCATATGCAGTAATACATGCCCTGATTAGAAGCTCTAAGGAAGCAGAAAGCCTAGAGGGGTACATGAAAGAAATGTTAACAGCCCTTAGGAAAGGGATAGCCAGGGCCATAGACCATAATTTCAAACGAGTAGTGATGTACATGGATAGATTAAGATCACACAATCTACAATGGGAGGCAGCAGAAAGGGTAGCGGTCAATACTGCGACTTGTGTGTCAAAAGCGATGCCCCCAGAAGCGGTATTAAAAGAGTTAGTTGTTGTAACCCCGACAAAACTGTTGGAAACTGTAAACTGTTTCCGTGCAGATGATCGTAGTACCAAACAGGGGAGTATACTCAGTTGGGGCAACACTCAGCCTGATCAAGGAAAGTAAAGATGACAAGGAAAAGTCCCAAACAAGTAAAACTGAGAAAAGACAACGCGTACTGAATGCCTGGGCTTGCAAGACGTTTCAGAAGAAATGGATGCAAAAGGACAAGAAAGCGGAAAAATAATACCAAGACGAAGGGACGCTACAAAAATCAATGGATCTCGCAGCAAGAGGAACTGGAAAAAAGGTATTAAAATGGTGGTTCAAATCATATGATACCCTCGTTGGCTTTGGCATGGAAGAGACAATGTAAAACTAGTGGATACAGTTGGGTCGAACGCAACGTGGAAAATGACCCGAGTTCCTCATGGGGATAGCTACTGAAGAACACCGGAACTAATCCACCCAGACATATGGAATCTGTTAATTTGACGGCATAGTGCTGGACCATACAAGCCCTATGTATGGTCCATACATGTTTTGTACAGAAAACACTGGTGGAATTGGATCAGCCCATAAAAGATTATTCAATCTACAGGAACCACACAAAAAATTACTTCAATTCGGTAGTGAAATATAGGTGACCAAGGGATCTTACAGAGGCATATTGCGAATATGACCCTCTAATTGACTCTATGTTCGATTTTGTAGGGGAACCGCAGGATCCCTGCCCATCGGGAACACTATGGATTTTTAATGTTGTCTATTGGAAGGTAGCTGGGAAAAGAATGAAGCTCAAGTGGGGCCCTAATTACCTGGGAATTTACCAGGCACAGTTCTGTGATATCTCCATAGGAGAAATGGCGATTTGGACAACCAGCCCAGCCATGCAAGGGGCAATCTACAAGAGAGAATGTGACCCAGACTGGGTTGTCATTGAAAACTCAAGCCTCCCCTTATGGATGTTACAGGACAGAGTCGTAACTCCATATGCCGACTGGCATGTTCCACCTATCAGAATGGGTCATAGAGTAAAAGTATCATACAGAAGACACCCACTGGTGATCCAAGTGGCTACACTGAAAGAAAAAGGCTAAGCTTATCACAATATACGGAAAAGATATTCACAGTGGATTTCCTGAACATCATGGAATACAAGGAGCAACGTCGCACCAGCATTTCCCGGAACGCCAGCGCAGAATGCTACAGGGCCCTCAGCTTGAACCCGAATATTGGAATGTGATCCATTGGAAGTGGGTGTGGAGAGGATTGGATCAAGGTTTGCCACACCCCTCACCCCTCTGTGTGGAACTTCTTAAAGGACGTGTGACCAGAGGGCATAGCCACTTCCCGAAAAAGGATCACGAGCCCAGCACCTCCTCGACACTCAGATATTGATACACAGCTTTACCCCCATGGCATCCCGATCACTCAGCCTATGGACCATCACAATAAAGGAAGTAACAGAGAAAAAGCAGACTAAAGACAATAGAAAAGGCAAATTAATTTGACGTAATAAAGAGTCAAGCCACGAATGGATTGTACAAGCTAAAGACATTGTGGACTTCAAGAGAATCGACAACAGACAAGATAACTTATTGCTTTGATGTTACAAGGACGGCCCAATTATATCCGCCATACTACTGAACGGGGAGCCTGTGCTGTTGGACACACCACAGCACAATTTTTCCCTATGGAAAAACTGCACCAAAAAATTATTTTTACTCAAATACCCAATACCTCCTCTGGAAGAACCCATGACAGAATATAGACTCCTTCTGGCATTACTGCCCCCATTATGCTAAGAGTATAACTTATCCCTGTCCTC
Source organism: Nematolebias whitei (assembly GCF_014905685.2). Lineage (NCBI taxonomy): Eukaryota > Metazoa > Chordata > Actinopteri > Cyprinodontiformes > Rivulidae > Nematolebias > Nematolebias whitei. The sequence continues at coordinate 48,567,479 of NC_056501.1, read as the reverse complement.
CAACTGCCCCATGGATTTTTAATATAATTTACATAACCATAGTGGGGAAAATAATTAAGCTTAAATGGGGTCCCAACTACCATGAACCATACCAAAGTCATTTTTGTGAAGTATCTGTGGGAGAAATGGTGGTCTGGAAAACAAGTCCCCCCCATGACCAAGGCCATCCACAGAAGAGAGTGTAAACCAGAGCGGTACATTATGGAGAACCAGAACCTTCCTATACGGGTGGTGAGAGATCGAGTGATAACACCATACCACCAGTGGCGAAACCTGCTAGTGAGACTGGGGTATACGGTACAGCTACTATACAAGAACCAGCCACTAATAACCCAGATAGAGACACTCGCCGAAGATGACTGGACACAATACAGGCGGCAGCTATGGAAAATTAACGAGCATGAAATTATAGCAGATATACCATATGACAAACACTCCAAATACCTGCAGGGCTCCCAGCCTGAACCCAAAGAGTGGGAGGTGACCCAGTGGAAATGGGTGTGGAGAGGATTGCAACCTGGATTGCCACACCCCTCACCAATCTACCAAGAGCTTCTTAAAGGAAGAGTAACCAGAACCAGTGAACAGTCTGTAGAACAACCCAAAGCCAGAACCTCCAAGAAAGTTCTAAAACATGAAACCCCTGAGAACCACTCATCTGGACGGCAATGATTCAGACGACTTTGATGATCTAGCAACCCCTGACCGACCTAAGGAATGCCCAAGGATTACAATTTTGGATAAAGCAGCTTGTCTATGAACCCTGCTGCGGGGACTCGTAGTGTTAATAGGCTTTGTAATTTTGTTGGTTATTTTGTATCAGGTGGGAATCAGACCATGGAGCCTGACACATGTAAAGGTTTCCCATGGAAGATCCAAGTATGCAAACATGACCTGCTGGGACATAACATCAAGAAATATCTTCATACCATGGAATACTATACCATACCATACCACTTTATTTATAGAGCACTTAAAACAGCGACGAGGCTAACCAAAGTGCTGTACAGACAGAACAACAGGTAACACACAAAGCAATATACAAAATGAGGTAAATCAGAATATAGACATAAAAACGATGCAGATAATGATGACAAACTAGTGTGGAGCATACAGGATCTCAAAACAGATCATCTGGTGCTGACAAGCAGAGGTAACTCGTTCCAAAGTCTAAGTCCTGCTACAGAGAAGGCCCTGTCACCTCTGCGCTTAAGACGAGATCCTGGAACTGTGAGGAGCAACTGGTCCGCTGACCTCAGGGAATGTGGTGGGACATACGGTTATAGCAGATCAGAGAGATGGGGGGGAGGGGGGGCGACACTGTTCAGTGATTTGTAGACATACATGAGTATTTTGAACTGGATTCGAAAGTGAACCGGTAACCAGTGCAGTGAGGCCAAAACTGGTATAATGTGCTCTCTTTTGCCTGTACTGGTTAAAAATCGGGCTGCTGCATTCTGGACCAGTTGTAGTCGTGCAATGGAATCACAATGCCTCTATCCTGAACAAAACTGTAGTGTGGAATCGAGTACGAAGGGCAGGCTACGACGCTTGGGAACAAAAATTGAACGAGACACCTGAGTGACTGATAGCCATCGAGGTCGAAAATTTGACCGGACATGATTGAGCCATATCCAACCTGTTGTTACTGCCAGATGGAGTGGTAGTCTGGATCGTGCTCTTGAAGCAGCATGTTAGGAGACAGATAAGGTGCAACTGGATCCATCCAGACAGAGAACAACCAGAGTGGCACTGCGACTGGGGCTGTCGACCTCTATTGGGGCTGAGTTATCAGGGCTATTGTGCAGCTGAGGTGATTTATCCTGCCCCACCGAAGGATGACATCTGCCAGACGATACTCCCTTGCTGGGAGTTCTGGGGTAACATTCACTTGGAGTGCGATAAAATTCCACCTCGAAATAGTACAGGCCATCTCGAAATTCAACTGGTCTAAAAACCATTCACATTGTCAGGCAAAAAACGGTGCTCAGACTTAATGTTACACTAGGACGACCCCACACTCGCCCCCCTGAAACTACCAGACAAAATGTCAAATCAAACCAAGGTGGTAGTAAAAGCCATGAGTGAACACTGTAAAGTGCACAAGTTGAAAGAACTCCCAATCTGCTACTGGAACTTGTATGGTGAGTGCAAATCTCAAAATGATTTGCCATTAACTCCAGTCATGAATCAACGTTATTATTATTGGAGCTGGAAAGCTATATTCCATCATGTAAATGCCTGGTACAAAGATTGGTTGAATATGACCTTACCTTGGGTCTGGGTGGTCCCAGGTCTGCCTCACTTTAAAGGAGACTTTGCGGAGGGGCACACCAGGATGCACATGGGCCTTCAAGGACCCTACTTTTCTTGATATGTACGTGCAGAGGCTACCAAAACCCAACGAGCTCCTTAATGCACCAAAGGTAGATTTTGAGAAAATAGACAGATGTGTGGCTGAACGTATTTTCAATAGCCTTAACAACTCAGTGTGGGAGAATAGTGGTGCGTCACCTAGATGCCGACTGTGGAAAACAGAAGTAGCAGTCATGTCAACCAGGTATTATAATTGTATTGAATTACTGGAAGCAAGAACTATCAAAGTCCTACTCTAGGCCTGGCATGAGTATCATCATAGAGACAAGTCACGCACCTGGTGAGGATTTCAAGAAGAAGAAATAAGAGTGGGTTACACCCTGTTTAAACCACTCATCTAATTATTGGATCAGATACCAATTTTTAGCAACTGTGTACTCCAAAGAACAGGACATTTGGTCCAGTGCCTTGCACCACCCAGACAGGTACGTTTGTCCGAGGCCATGGCATATGAGTTGTAACAGCAAAGTCACAGAATGTACGATTAGCCTGGCCTGAAAGCCCTATAATGAAATTCCTGGATGGGAGAGCTATTGCCAGAGTTACTATGGTACAGAATACTCCACCCATGCAGCTGAAGTTGTGTGGAAAAAGTATGGCAACATATGGAGACGGTCCATACCTGATGGAGCTACTTGCATACAAGTTATTTTAGGACACCAGTTTAAAACCAGGAAAGTATTCAAGGAGTAATTGTTCCCTTCATCTCAAACTCCATGAACGCCCTGGTGGAAGGGCATGCTGTGAGATGCCGCCTGTGCCTCTGTGATGAGGTGCAGGGCTACGAATTGGTAGGCCCAAATAAGATTTATTCTAATCTCACATGTCTATATCCAGAGGAGATCTGGAAAAAATGTGGCAAAGGAGAAAATGAACACAGTTGTGCATGGTATGAGACTGTAAGTTACACTGTGGACCGCAAAGTCAAAGAAGCAGTCCATGAAGTTGGGGAAGTGATCAAGGAAGGAGGAAAGACAGTTGAAGGATGGATGGTCGATCTATTCCTTAAAATCTGGCTTTAATTGGTAAGCCTGGTTGGAGTGGTGGCTATAGCCTTATTAGGATGTGTGCTCCTACAAGAGTGTCTTAGAGCTATGTGCCGCCCATGGGGGAGGAACTACAAACCACTCCCACCTGAACCGGTTGTTGGCCCAGCATAACATCAGAAGGGTAAGGAAGTGGACTCACATCCGCCCCGGATCAGCAGCGAACAAGACCAAAGAATTCGTAACCATAATGTCCAACTCAAAAAGCCTGGCAGTAAGTTCTACTGTGCCAGAAGTGAGTACAATGCTATGGACACCTTTCACCACAACAAATAGTTCACCCACTATGCCACACTGTCCAATGCACTATAAAGGGGGACAAGTAGAATATTATCTACTGCTGTTTGCATGGATGTGTTTTTGCCACACGGGAGAATGAGATGAAAGCAGATTGGTGGGTTACTTCACTGCTATCCAAAGTTAGGCGAAGCTGATTGTTTCACATGTGTTACTCGGAAGAACTGAACTGCTGCCATCCATGTTTGTTACTTACTTACTGGGATGATGACTTATGCTGCCATTTTCAGAGGAAGTGATAAAACAAATCCTGCAGCATCAGGAACAAATGAAAAGTCAACTCCAATCTGATCCCCTTGGCTCAGATCATTAGCCATCCGAAGAAACCAACGCTGAAAAATAACCAACATTGCTTAAATCCCTCCTCGCTAAAGCTCAAGTATATAACTTGAAAATAAAAAGAAACAATTCTGGTTTTGGGTCTCCCTACCACTCAGGGTTCCCAATGTCGGCTGACGGCCTGTATAGGCCCAGTAACGGTTGGGGGCTTGGGGAAGGTAGTGTAGTCTTGAAATGAGAATAAAAAGAATGATGATAATAATAATGATAAAGATTATTGTCCAGTGCTTTTTGTGAACTCCTGCCACCAAACTGTGCATACTTCAGCTCTCCAAGGACGACGGGTCGTGGAGGAGGAATAGCGACTGTTTACAGAAAGAGCTATTTCTGTAAACAAATCACACCTTTAACATGTTGTTCCAGCTTTGAGTTCAACTTGTTTGAGCTCGGATCTTCACAACCCGTACTGTGTGCTGTTTTATACAGACCTCCAAAATACAACAAGGACTTTCTGACAGACTTTGCAGATTTTTTGGCTGGAGTCTTGCCTAAATATGACAGGATCTTAATAGTCGGAGATTTCAACATCGCCGTGTGCTGTGCTGATAAACCGTTGGTCAAAGAGTTTTTACAGCTGATAGACTCTTTTAATTTGCTTCAGTTTGTGTCTGATCCAACACAAGAATGTGGCCACACCTTAGACCTTGTGTTAGCTCACGGTTTTAATGTTTCTAATGTGGAAGTTTGTGATGCTGCCTTTTCAGACCACATGCCTGTTGTGTTTGACATGCCACTCGTCTGTCGCTCAGTCAAACCTCGCGCTCCTGCACAGCCCCGTCGGGTCATTAACTCCTCCACTGCTTCTCAGTTCTCTGCAGCTTTTAGTTCTGCCATCAGCCCCACAGACCCTGTGGGTCTTCATTCAGATATCGATGCTCTCTCATCTAATTTTAACTCAGCCTGTCAAAACGTTTTAGATGCTGTGGCTCCATTAAAAACAAGAGCTTCCAGACCAAAGCCTGACCCCTGGGCTGATGAGGTCACACGATCTGCCAGACGCCAGTGCAGGAGAGCAGAGCGGAAGTGGAAGAAGGACAAACTACAGGTGTCTTTCCAAGCTCTGAGGGACAGCTGGCGCTTCTATCAGTCCACTGTTAGAGCTGCAAAAAACAAATATTTCTCTGACATCATCTCCTCCAACTCCAGCAATCCACGTGTGCTTTTTAAAACAATCACCTCTGTTCTTAATGCCCCACAATCAGCCAGCCCAGAGAACTCCACTGAAATGTGTGACAACTTCCTAAGCTTTTTTATCAATAAGGTTTCAAGCATTAGAGCTCTCATAAGCCCTCCTTCTTACGACCCCTCCGTCTCCGTCACACGCTCTACTGTCTTCAGTCAGTTTGAGCTCGTCACCCTGTCTTCCTTAACTGACATCACTGGTCGTATGAAACCTGCTGGATCCCCAAATGATCCCATCCCACCTCGTCTTTTTAAAGAGGTTTTTCACACCGTGGCTCCTCATGTGTCCCAAATTATAAATGACAGCTTGGCATGTGGACAGGTACCAGCGAGCTTTAAACATGCAGTTGTGACACCACTGATTAAAAAACCTAGCCTAGACCCCACAGTGATGTCCAACTTTAGACCCATCTCAAAACTGCCCTTCATATCTAAGATCTTGGAGAAAATTGTTTACAATCAGTTAACATCATACTTAAACGACCACAACCTTCTTGAACAGTTTCAATCTGGCTTTAAAACTCACCACAGCACTGAGTCTGCGCTGCTGAAAGTCTTTAACGACATTCTTTTAGCCACAGACTCTGGTGACTGTGTAGTTTTAATGTTGTTGGACTTGACTGCTGCCTTTGACACAGTAGACCATCACATCCTCCTGTCTCGTCTGGAGAACTGGGTGGGCATTCAGGGTCCTGCTCTACAGTGGTTCAGATCCTATTTGACAGAAAGAAACTTCTGCGTGCGCATTGGTGCTGTGGAGTCCTCTGTAGCCCCTCTCACTTGTGGAGTACCTCAGGGTTCTATACTTGGCCCTCTTCTGTTTTCCCTGTATCTACTCCCTCTGGGACATCTTCTCCGGAAACATGGCATTTCTTTTCATTTTTATGCTGATGACAGCCAAATCTATGTTCCGTTAAAACAGGGCAAACACCATTCCTTGAAACAACTCCTGGGGTGTATGGCAGAAGTCAGAGCATGGATGTCACTAAACTTCTTACATTTTAATGACAAAAAGACAGAGGTCTTGTTGTTTAAGCCTAGTGAAGGCTCCAATATCCATGCTGATCTGGGTCCTTTAACAGAACATCTGACTGAGACAGCAACTAACCTGGGCGTGAGGCTGGACAGTGACTTCAAACTTGACACGCAGATTAAATCAGTGATCAAGTCCAGCTTCTTTCATTTGAGACAACTGGCCAAGGTCAAACCATTTCTGTCACAACATCATTTTCAGATCTTAATCCATGCTTTCATCACAACTCGCCTGGATTACTGTAATTCTCTTTATGTCGGTCTGAGCCAGTCATTACTGACTCGACTTCAGCTGGTTCAGAACGCAGCTGCCCGCCTTTTAACTGGTACCAAAAAACGAGAACACATCACCCCTGTTTTAGAATCACTACATTGGCTCCCGGTTCGCTTCAGGATTAATTTTAAGGTTCTTTTATTTGTTTTCAAATGTCTTCATGGTCTCGCCCCACAGTATCTGTCCGACCTGCTCCAGCTGTACACTCCTTCACGCTCTCTCAGGTCAGCAGATCAGCTGCTGCTGGTCGTCCCAAGGTCCAACAGGAGACTGAGAGGTGACCGAGCGTTCTCAGTCGCTGCCCCTAAACTGTGGAACGAGCTGCCTCTGCATGTCAGACAAGCTGGCTCACTTCCTGTTTTTAAGTCTTCTCTGAAGACACATCTTTTCTCTTTGGCTTTTACTTCAGTTTGAAATGTTGGTTTTAATGACTCTAAGTTATTTGTTTTATTTTATTTGTTATCTTTATTTTATTTCATATTTTTAACGTGTGGGGTTTTTATGTTTTTGTATGTCCTAGTGTACAGCACTTTGGCCAACAGTGTTGTTTTAAAGTGCTCTATAAATAAAGTTGTATTCTATTGTATTGTATTGTATTGTTTGAGGGAACACGATCTGTCACACCATTTTTGTCATTCTAGGAGCCTGATGTATCCTGTTGCTACTGCCATCTGAAGTTGTCTGACTCCAGGTACTTATGGGCTGTTGGATCATCATGGTGGTGCTATCACTGTCGTTCCAACATGGTTGCCGTGGCGGTAGTAAGTGGCATCCTTGTCCTAGACGGGCCTCATAGCTTACCGGAGGAATCTGTTGTGGCGTGCCTGGAGATGGAGCGAACCTGCAAAATCATCTGGACCTCGGCTTGGAACACCCCATTCTATCTGTCTGTAACAGGTGCCCAACCAAGAAGTCTATACTATCCTGTAATAATGAAATTATTTGAAAACTCAGAAGATGCTACCAGGTTTGTGGCCATACACCTGTTAAGTGGGCAGATCATAGTCCATGGACCATCATTCAGGATCACGCCTGATTCGCTGGAACCCTTGCCACCTGCTGTTCCAGTGTACCTGGGAATGAGTTTTGGAGCGACTCATCCCCATATTTCTATTCCGGTAATGCCAACCGCTCACGCGCTAGGCGGTGATCCTAACACCTACCTCCCATTGGCGCCAACCCTGGCGGCGATGCTGAGACAGCCAAAAGCAGCACAGATCGACTTGCCTGGCCTTGGTGGCCCAGTGTACATGGAAGTACAACCTCGAGATGCTCACACAGAGGAAATGGTAGCCTCCTAAAGGCAAGACCCATCGCTGGAGACCAATTATGAGGATGTCATGTCACCACCTGTCCTCACTCTGGAGCGCCCCATTTTCCATTCTCTGGAGACATATCTTGACAACTGGTGGAGCCAAGGTGGTATTCCTCCTGACACACCGACCCCAGAGGGGCCCAATACCAACCCTGAGATACCCACATCGGAGAATCAACAGGAATTGGGGATGGGCCATGATTAACCTCAAGCTTCGTCAGATTGGCGCATGCTTGAACCCATTACTCCAGTTGGGACACCTGTGCCGGGCAAAAATCTGACAAACCTGGCTCAGGACAAGGAGGACCTCACCGCTCAAGTTTCACCTGGGCCGAGGAAAACTGAATCTCCCTCTGCAGTAACTGCCCAGGGAATGGCTACCGCCCAGCCAGATGAAGAACGAATAAAGGACGTTGACTTGAGCCAGATGTCTGTGCTGGATGCATGGGACATTGCTGATGACAACGAGGAAAGCCCTGAGTCTAGTGACACTGAGGACCCAGCGTCACAACACGAAGGGCCTATTGAGCTGAGCGACGAGGAAGACGTCTTGAGCTTGGATACTTCGGAAGACGGCTGGCTGCAGGCAAGGTAGATCCCAATTTCATGAAGGGGGTGTCAAGTAATGTCACATTTGATGAAATCGTCCCCTGCCAATAGGCTGCAAGTATGAAAGATTTATACTGTATTCTTTGATTAGAATAGAGTGAACATTGCATGATGTGATTATATAAGATTTATACTGTATTCTGTGATTAGAA
>NC_056501.1:48541378-48558847 GCF_014905685.2 Nematolebias whitei | reverse complement strand
TGCATGATGTGATTATATAAGATTTATACTGTATTCTGTGATTAGAATAGAGTGAACACTACATGATGTGATTATATAAGATTTATACTGTATTCTATGATTGGGGAAAAGTAAGCACTGCATGTTGAAATCATGTTAGATTAAAAATAGTCAGTACTCAGAGCAGAGAAAACTGCATGTTGAAACTAAGATAAAGGATAATGCATTACCTTATCCTGATTTATGATTGTCCACTTAAAGAGAGCCTGAAAGCATTCCAGGATGCCTGATAGCATTCCAGGATAAATAAGGGAGCTGAGTAAAGAGGTGGATGTTATTATTAAAACACTAAGACAAAACTCCATACCTTAAAAGGGCATGAGCTGTAATAAGACTTGTGTGTTAGTAACTGAGAGCTGACAAGCAGAACAACTCCATACCTTAAAAGGGCACAGTTAGGGGACAGTCTTTTTGTGTTCCGAGAAACCAACGGCTCTAAAGAGCTGAGGCCAATCAGAGCACGACACCAGAATGGTACGATGGAAAAACTTGTTATGTCTAGTAAGTCCGTCTATATAAACCAGGCACAGCAACAGGGAAGTGCTGAACGGACCGTGGAGTCGACAAGCCAGAAAAATATAGATTCGCCCCAGGAGCCACTCAGAGGGTGTTAGACAGCTCAGAAGGGACTTCTTTTTCATCAAGATAGGAATACTCCCGTGTTCAGCCGAGCTGAGACCAGACGAGACCCCTCAAGTTTAGGACTGCTTTTGGGGGCCAAGGGTGATTCCTTCTAGGGTTCTGGAGGACAGACTTCTCTTGCCATCGAAGCTAGGAGAGCCTTACCTTGGTGGACTCCCCAAATCCGGAACGTCCCATCTGACCAATAGGACATTTCTTGGAGCAAGGCATGGACTCTCTATCACTGATCTTTTTGAATAATTAAATGTAACCAATTATAGTGTGCTGATAATGCTGTACCCCTGCAAATCATTAATTAAAGCAAAGCATAAAATGTAAAACTCTGGACTATCATTTCTACACTTTGTACTCATGAATTTGGAAAGCTTGGTTAAATTTTAACAAAAAGAGGAGGTTTTTAAAGGTTTCTCAACTTTGATTAAACAACATCCTGGAATCTTATGCCTAGAATCTAAAAAATACCAGATCGGTAACAATTACAGTTCTACAACCGAAGGTGGGTGACCGTTAATGCAAGTATTCCCCATGGACAATGATTCAACCCCGGCTATAAGGTTGGGCGAGTCATGGGGTGAGATAAGGGTATGACTTGCAAATAAAGGTCGTTAACAATCTGGGTGAGTCACCTTCAACACAGCCTTAAAACAGAACTAACCTACGGTCACTCTGGGTAATACTCAAGTGCTAGATTAGTTCAATATACCCCTTGGAGGAGAGGCTGCAGTAGGGGTTAGCCATAAATCCTAGTGGTGGCCCCTCTGGGTAGATTGACACCCAACAGCTTGGTACGCCCCCCTCCTCCATTGCCGGCCCTCTTCCTTGTTGACAGTCTTGTCAAACTGGTTGAAAACAACAAAGTCCATGCTCAATAATCCATGTATACAATCCAACATTTTTTAGTCAGGTCATCTGGACATTTTTTTGTTTTTTTTTATGTGCTGAAAAGTTTCGCCTTCGATCCGGAAGGCCATTTCTGATGAAGTCTTCCGGATTGAAGGCGAAACGTTTCAGCACAAAAAAAAGAAACTGTTCAGATGACATGACTGAAAAATGTTGGATTGTATACCTGGAATATTGAGCATGGACTTTGTTGTTTTCAACCAGTTTCACAAGACTCAACAAGGAAGAGGGCCAGCAATGGAGGAGGGGGCGTACCAAAGAGACAATCTTATCACAAGCAGAACTGGTTTGTTCCACTTTGGAGTAAGCTGTTGGGGGAAGAATCAGTTTTGTTGTGTGTTTACTTGACTGATGAAGCCTTCCGGATCAAAGGCAAAACATTACAGCACAAAAAAAGAAACTGTTCTGATGACCTGACTGAAAAATTTTGGATTGTATACCTGGATTATTGAGCATGGACTTTGTTGTTTTCTACCAGTTTGACAATACTGTCAACAAGGAAGAGGGCCGGCAATGGAGGAGGGGGCGTACCAAAGAGACCATCTTATCACAAGCAGAACTGGTTTGTTCCACTTTGGAGTAAGCTGTTGGGGGAAGAATCCGATTTGTTGTGTGTTTCCTTGACTGATGAAGCCTTCCAGATCGAAGGTGAAATGTTTCAGCACAAAAAAAGAAACTGTCCAGATGACCTGACTGAAAAATGTTGGATTGTATACCTATATACCTGGATTATTGAGCATGGACTTTGTTCCATAAAACAACATCCTGCTCCAATGTTGCAAGCCTCACTGCCCTTCCACTTGGTCTCTTGGGCACATAAAACATCTACCTTTCTTCTCTGCATCATGTCAGCCAGCTCTCTACCTTTGCTTGTCATTGCCCCCACATTTAGAGTTGAAACCCTCAGTCCTACATTCTTGACTTTCCTCTTCTCCCTCTGTCTCCTGACACGTTTCCCTCCTCGTTCGTGGTCTTTAACTAAGAGTAGCACAATTTTCGCCAGCACCCTGTTTGTCAACAGCACCGGTGACAGTCATTTTTAACCCGGGCCTTGACCGATCTGGTATGGTTTCACGTTGATGAAATCACATTAATATTTTGGCAAAAGTGTTTTACATCGGATGCCCTTCCTGACACAACCCTCACCATTTACCCGGGCTTGGGACCAGCACAAGAGATGCACTGGCTTGTGCTCCCTAGTGGCTTGTTTGGCAAGCCCTAAAGAATGAGCAGCCAAAACAAAAAAAATGTCTTTGTTGCTCAAAACTCATATTTGACGACATGCTGTCAGACTCTAAACAGAAGTTGTGAAGCACAGTTTTCAAGAAAACAAAAACTCAAGACAGTATTTGCCTCAAGGATTGTACATAATGAATGAAAGTAGATCATTTTTGTTTACAAATTATAAAAATAAACGCATAATTTTGACTGTTGTATTCTTTTTGAAACGGTCAAGCTACATGCTGCTGAACATCATGCAAAATGACAAAAAGCAGCAACTACACTGAGCTTGTGGAGAAATTCTTGTATCATTGAGTTTGGTTTGAGGTAGTATCTAAAGCTACTGAGTGGTGGCTCTAACAAATAGCTAGAGGTGACTGTCAGCAAACTGAGCACTCTTTCTTACCCATTGTGATGGGTCTGTATGTGATGCTTCATGCAAGCGCAAGAGGGGTCAACCAACAGTAACTAACACTTGCGAGCCTCTCTTTCCCCTGAGGGATAAGCCTCTTCACTGCTGGTTAGGTAACCACTTGGAAGTGGGTTATGCTTGAAATCATCCAGGTTTATTTTTGTGCTCATTTCTGAGAGAATATCCTATAAATTACCATGAATGCGATGTAAAAAAAATAAAAAATAAAAGGACATTATTTTGAATGCTCACAAACACAGTATATCTGTATTTAAATTAATCTTACTTCTATTTTCTACATTCTTTCTCCCTCCGTGTCAAACAGGCTATTTCTCCTGCTCTTGTATTTTTCCTTAGACTTTATATGCCCCAACATCCCATCCACGATTTATGGATATCTCTGCTCTCTTCCCTCACTCACTGAGTCTCTAAATCTGTCTGCCCTTCCTATTTCAGAGCATTACATAATTTCTCTGCTTTTCCTTTTTCTGTCTTCTGTTTTTGCTTCTGTGATTTGTTACATCTCAGCAAGCTTTTATCAATGGTTATTTATTAGAGCTCAAAACAACAGATTTAATTACTCAACTCTTAGGCTTTCTTTAATTTGTCTTTCATTGTTTGATTTTACAGGAGCACCTGATGGCAAAATTCATCCAAACTTTATTTATACAAGTTAATCCCATTGAGCCTTATGGGCTCATTTACAAGATATACCTGATTTTAACAAAGGGTGATAACAACAGTGGACAACAAAGACAACAGTAGACAATCATAAAAAATATACCAATTGAGAAGAACAAATAAAATAAAATGGTATAAAAAAGACTTTTTAAAAAAGCAGCTAAGTTGTAAAGCCATGTAGAAAACTAAAAACAAGAAATATTCTGATGCATGCTCAATAATCCAGGTAGAAAAATCTAAAAAAGTTAAATATGGTCCTCTGGACATTCAAAAAACAAAACAAAGCAAAACAACAAAAAAAATTAAAAACGTTTCGTCTTTCATCCGAAAGACTTCCTCAGTCTGAGGTGCTGTTTTCAGCTCAGTCTCTTAAATAGCACCTTCTCAGAGTGGATCAACCAGTTTTGCTGCTGACAACCAAAACCAGCTGATCACATGCTCAAGAAGGACCATCACCCTAACAATGGATCATTAGCACACTGATGGCTGTTTACTATTCACAGAGGGCTGAGTGATACTAGCAATCACAACATTGTAAGAGGGGGACAGTTGAACACGGAGGCTCCACCCCTGTTTAATGATGGACGATTTCTTTTCACAAAGATGGCCTCCTTTACTCCTCTCTCAAACCATCGCTCCTCTCTGTCCAGGATGTGAACATCTTCATCCCTGAAGGAGTGACCGCTGGCCTGGAGATGAGTGTAGACCTCAGAGTCCTGGCCTGATTATGTTGCTCTTCTGTGCTGGGCCATCCTTTTGGCCAGTGGCTGTTTAGTTTCCGTGATGTAAGACTGATCACAGCCCTCCTGACACTGAACAGCATACACAATATTACTCTGTTTGTGCCGGGGGACTGGATCTTTGGGATGAACCAGTCTTTGCCATAATGTATTTTGGGGTTTAAAAGCCACTGGGACGTTATGTTTAGAAAATAAACGTCTCAGTTTCTCTGATACCCCCTCAACATACGGAATGACCACTGGTCTGGTTCTGGGTTCCTCCTTTTCACCTGATGGCTGACTGGAGTCCTGTTTGGGTTTCTTCTCTGCTTTCAGGAAGGCCCAGTTAGGATATCCACATTGCTCTAGAGCCTGTCTTGTGTGGGATTTCTCCTTCTGCCTGGGTCCTGAGTTAGTGGGGATGCTGTCTGCTCTGTGGTACAGAGTCCTGATGACTCCTAACTTGTGCTCCAAAGGGTGATGGGAGTCAAACTGCAAATACTGGTCTGTGTGGGTGGGTTTGCAGTACACCTCAGTTTGCAAATGTCCTCTATCAGAAACTGAGACCTCTCAGTCCAAGAACACCAATCTGCCATTTTTTACATCTTCTCGTGTGAACTTGATGTATTTATCCACAGAGTTGATGTGGTCAGTAAAATGTTGGACTTCCTGAGATTTAATTTTAACCCAGGTGTCGTCAACATATCTGAACCAATGACTTGGTGGTGTCCCTGAAAAGGACGTCAAGGCTCTCTTTTCTACCTCCTCCATGTACAGGTTGGCAACAATAGGAGAAACTGGAGACCCCATAGCACACCCATGTTTCTGCCTATAATATTGCTCAAACACAATGTCCCAGTGGCTTTTAAACCCCAAAATACATTAAGGCAAAGACTGGTTCATCCCAAAGATCCAGTTTCCCAGCACAAACACTAATATAGCGTATGCTGATCAGTGTCAGGAGGGCTGTGATCAGTCTTACATCGGGGAAACTAAACAGCCACTGGCCAAAAGGATGGCCCAGCACAGAAGATCAACATAATCAAGCCAGGACTCTCGGTCTTCACTCATCTCCAGGCCAACGGTCACTCTTTCAGGGATGAAGATGTTCACATCCTGGACAGAGAGGAACGATGGTTTGAAAGAGGAGTAAAGGAGGCCATCTTTGTGAAAAGAAATCGTCCATCATTAAACAGGGGTGGAGGCCTCCAGGTTCAACTGTCCCCCTCTTACAATGCTGTGATTGCTAGTATCACTCAGCCTCCTGTGAATAGTAAACAGCCATCAGTGTGCTAATGATCCATTGTTAGGCTGATGGTCCTTCTTGAGCATGTGATCAGCTGGTTTTGGTTGTCAGCAGCAAACTGGTTGATCCACTCTGAGAAGGTGCTATTTAAGAGACTGAGCTGAATACAGCACCTCAGACTGAGGAAGTCTTTTGGATGAAAGACAAAACGTTTCTACATTTTTTTGTTGTTGTTGTTTTGCTTTGTTTTGTTTTTTGAATGACCAGAGGATCAGATTTAACTTTTTTTAAAAACAGGAAAATGTCTGCATTATTTTTTGTCAGGAACTTAGCAGATGTTTGGAGCCACGTAAATCAAGGTTGTGAGTTTCAGATCTTTTGCAAGATTTCCAGGAAACAAGAGCGGAGCAGGAGAAGGCCCTTTAGCCTAGTTCAGTCTGCACTGAGGGAACACTGCATGTAATAATGTCCTGAGAGTGCACGCTGTAGCTGCACTCACATAGTGACATGTAGGAAGAGTTGTATAAAGGCAACAGACTAAGAAGTGATTTAAAGATGAAAATGTACCAGTGAAAGAGTCTGTATAAAGTTAATGATGACCAGTTAACCTGTGAATAGAGGGTGCAGTGATAGGTACAGTAGTTACAGCCAGTTATGAATTTTAGCGCACCATGATGGACAGTGTCCAACATCTGCAGGGTGCTTGCAGGAACGTTCATGTAAATAATGTCACAGTAGTCAATGGAGGGAAGGAAAGTTGCAGTTACAAGGTGCTTCCTAGCATAGCTAAAATTATTGTTTTACCACAAAGCAACAAAAAAGCAACTCCTTTTGCACTGACCTCTTCTCGCCATGCTCCTTTTTTGCTCTTCATTCCTGCTGCTTTGTGTCTGATCTTCTTGAGCCACAGATTTGTTGGCCACACTAATTACAGGACTGTACTCTATAATATTCTGTTTTTTAAACCTTAAGTTTCAATATTGCAGTCTGCATTAATGCCAATGCAGGTTTCTTTTTACATCAGTAATTCTAAAGTTATTACTACTGAACTTTTCCTGTCAAAGAGGGAGGATCTTTGGTATTTTAGTCCATTGGTTCCATCTGTACATTTCCTCTCCTGATATCCTTTCTCATGAGCATATTTGCAGCATCCTGGACTTGTTGCTGCCAGGCACACTGGCAGGCAGTGCAAGGCCATATATCATGAAACCCCATTGGGGTTCAGTCATATATTGTTTTACATATTGCAGAATCCAGATGGGATCTCTTGACACAGTTCAGGTGCTTCATTGATAGCTGTTACAGGAGTTGGAATATTTAGTATTTACAGTATTACAGTTATGGATGTTTTGAAGTGTTTATCAGATTTGTGTCTTTGTGGGATTCATTTGCTTGCTTCAGTGTTTGAAGTTAATCTGTCCTGCAGTCAGTCTGTGCTTTGATGTGTATTGCAGGATTTTTAGTTGTCTATATCTGTTCCGCACCTGTGGAACTCTTTTACCAGGTGAGAAACAAAGTACATCCTGAGCAGGTTGCCAGTCCATCACAAGACCAACACAAATTTGAACAAGTCATTCCCAAGGTCAATTTGGAATCAATGAATAATTTAACATGATTTTTTTTTTTTTACTGTGGGAAGAAAAGCAATTTACTGAAAGAAAACTCATGCGTGGACAAGGAGAAGGTGGAAACTCCACACAGAACCGCTGCACTGAGTTCTAAACTTACAAGGCAATAGAGGTAACTAGTCACACCAATAGGAAACTTTTTTTAAAACTCCCAAACACGGTTTGTGGAGAGCCATCACACAAATCTTGTACTTGTACAATGAGAATAAAAACCTAGCTTATTTTATCAGTTTTACATTGAATACTTTTTCAATACATTTTTCTTTGGCAGCTGTGGCTGACTGGTTAGAGCAGTCGTCCTCCAATGCAGAGTTGGGGGTTCTAATCCACCACATGTCAAAGTGTCTCTGGGCAAGACACTGAACCCCTCATAGCCTCTGATGTGTGTCCCATCAGTGTATGAATGTGATGAAGCTCTGATTAGTCTCTTTAGAATAATTTGTTCAATTAGCTTTGTAGAGATGTAGTAGAGTGCTGTATGAATGGGTAAATGAGGCACAGATTGTGTTGTAAAGCGCTTTGAGTATCTTGAGCAGAAAGAAAGGCGCTATATAAGTACAGTCCATTTACCATTTTCATTGCATGGCCTGAAAAATTAATAGGTTTGTTCTTCCTCACTGTCTTTTTTCTGTCCTTTATTTCTGCTGTCTTCCTCTCATGGTTACATTCCCATACCCTGCTATAAACCATCCACCCCCATTAATATCCTGGTAATAAATGACTTCTGGTGGTCAATGTGACATTTTGCAGTCAGTTCATCTACCCACGAGACAGATCTATACAACGCTGGTGTCACAATATAAATCAACACACACAGACACCTGCAGCCTCTGGTGGAAGCTCAGTCTCTTTCCATTCTGACATTCTGACAATTGATGTGCACATTGTTACTAAAAAGCTGAGCTAATTGAACACTACACACCCCTCTTGTTTCTGAATACTTTTCTAGTACTTTATACTCACACCAGTTCACAATCAGTACACCAGAAGACATGCCTACTCTGCCTTTCTCTCTCGCTACTCAAACATACTCTCAACACTATAAATTCACAGTATATATCACTGATTGAGAGCATGTGTGCATGCACACACACATGCACACACACACACAGGAAATAAGAGGGAGAGACTGAGATGGAAAGCACCTGCTTGTGTTGTAAAGCTCTCACACAAACGTGTCTGTGTCCCAGAGGACTTGAACAAATGGGAAAATTATACAGTACAGGCGTAAATGGCATCCTTTCACCTAAAAGTGCATGAACCCACGGCCAGCTGAACGGAATCCTTGCATGACAAGTTCAAGAGGGAGATGGGGAGGGGTGTATTAAGCACACAAATATGTACATTTAACAGATAAGAAGATGAACATTTCTGGTCCCTCTGAGTTGGTGAAAATAAAATTACCACAATATAAATTCTGAACAAACTGAAGGAAAAATCATTTTGAAGCAAAATAGAAAGATAACATCAGTGAGATTCAACTGACACCACTTGTCACAAAAGACAGCATACAGTACACCACAACCAGTACAACTACAATGAAAGAATGCACAAGAAGAAACAACTAAACAGAAAGAGACAGAAACAGATTAAAGAGGTTTGAAGAGATCCAGAATGACTGCAACAACTCATGTTTGTCTCAGAGGAGTGTGAGAGCCCGTGTCTTCTATAGGAGACACAGGGAATATTTTTCATGTGTGTATTCAGAGGGCTTGATGTTTCATGATAACATCCATGACTAAAGGATTAAAAAGGAGAAGTGTGTTGGGGGTGGGGGGCAAGGATAAATCTGCACAAATGTGAACTCAGTGAAATGTGTTTCTGAGTTGCTGCTCCTACAGCCCATAGCTGAGTTCCTTCCCTGAGGCCAACATGTTTCACATGTGATGGCTGGCTTTTAGCACACGCATTTTTTTTGTTGTTGTTGTTTCTTTCTTACCCACGCACTCGGATACCCCCCCCCCCCCACACACACACACACACACACAATAAATAAATACCCTGGCACGGTAACGTCAGTGTATAAAATCCATGACAAATGCCAAGTCTGAATGTTAATGACTTCACTGTTTAACGTTTACAACAAATACACACACAGTGCTGCCACAAACACCGATACACACGTAACGCACACACTTTGATCACACACATGCGCACACTATTCTCACACACTCCATCCACACACACGATGCTCTCACTCTCATTACACGCAATACTGCCACAAACTGCCACAACACACACGCTACTCCCACACACTCCATCTCCACGGACTGCTGAGGCTCAGGCTCGTGTCTAATTGAAGTTTGGATCCTGAACGCTCTCATATCTGCATGAAGCCTCAGGGTGGTGAATAAAAGTAAAAAGAATAAATTAATAAGCCTCCAAGTGCAATCAAATCCAATTACTCACACTCACACAAACACTAACTTTGGATGCCCCGAGTTCTTCACCTTCGCATAACCAAGATGCACGTGCACACGCACTCTTCTCTTTCTGTTTTCTGCCTCTCCAATAACGGACAACCCAACCGACCGCGTGAAGCGCACGCGTAAAGGTAGCGTGGCTTCTCTCCTACCTCTGGTCCAACTGATCCAAATCGACTCAGTGTTGACCAGGTGAAATATTCGTTGACACATTCCACCTTTGACTCTTTTGATCCTCTATCAGATCTAAAAGACGAAGACCGATCCCTTCGCTCCAAAGTGACGGGACAAAATAAAACCTGGATCAAAATAAGATTTTGTTGTTGTTTCTAAGTCTTCCCCGAAAAGACTGTGGTTACAGCTTTTATCAGACAGCCTCTGAGACAGCAGCAGAAATAAATCCCACCTTCTCCTCGTCGCTGAAGATGCTGAACTCCGCTCCGGTTCGCCGCAGTTACAGCATCCTTCCTTCGCTCGGGTTCACCCACGTCCGTCTTTCAGGACGTTAGAGACAGTCCGAGGACACCACTTTGCTCTCACCCTGTCAGTGTCCACCAAGTGGTGTGAAGAGTCGCTCCACTTTGTGCAGACTAAAATAACTCTCCAAACTGAAAGCCCGGAGAAGCGCTTCTGTTGAAATGACCTGCAGTAGCAACACGCACACACACACACGCCCACACACACACGCGCACACACACACGCGCACACACACCCACGCACACACACACACACACACACACACGACGAGGAGCATGAAGCCAAATGTTTAGTGTCCTTCTATCATGGTACAGCTTTTCAGTCCCCTTTCTGGTTTTATTCAGCTGCGGTCATCATAAAGCTGGAAAACGTTCTGTGCGTCATGTTCAATCTGTTTTGAACTCTTTTTCTGATTAAATATTTGTTATATTTTGGGGCAGCTGTGGATGAGTGGCTAGAGCAGTTGTCCTCCAATGCAAGAGTTGGGGGTTCGAATCCACCAGCAGTCACATGCCAAAGTATCCATGGGCAAGACACTGAACCCCTCATCACCTCTGATGTGTGTCCCATCAGGTGTATGAATGTGATCTAAAGCACTGATTAGTCTCTTTAGAATGATTTGTTCAGGTTTGTAGAGATCTAGTAGAGTGCTGTATAAATGGGAAAATGAGGGCACAGATTGTAGTGTAAAGATCTTTGAGTATCTTGATTAGATAGAAAGGCGCTATATACGTACAGTCCATTTACCAATTACCATTTTATTTTCGCCCTTAAAGGGTGATTCTTGAACGAAAATGCCACAAATCCAAGCCTTTTATGATAAGGCTATAATTAGTTTCAGATCAAAGTTTAATGGATCAGTCTGTCCAATTGCGCTGCTGAAAGAATAATGCGTGCTGGCGCTTAAATCCTACACAAGTTCTAGTTTTTAACATCTGATAGATTTTTTTTTACTGAAATGTTTCACCTTCCATCCTGATGGCTTCATCAGTAAAGGAAACACAACACAAAAATGATTCTTCCCCCAAGAGCTTACTCCAAAGTGGAACAAATCAGTTATGTTGGTGATAAAATGGTCTCTTTGGCATGCCCCCCTACTTCGGTGCTGGCCCTCTTCCTCGATGACAGTCATGTCAAACTGGTTCAAAACCAACAAAGTCCATGCTCAATAATCCAGGCATACAATCCAACAATTTTCAGTCAAGTCATCTGGACAGTTTTTTTGTGTGCTGAAACGTTTCAACTTCCATCCAGAAGGCTTCATCAGTAAAGGAAACATACAACACAAAAATGATTCTTCCCCCAACAGCTTATTCCAAACTGGAACAAACCAGTTATGTTGGTGCTAAGATGGTCTCTTTGGCACGCCCCTTCCTCTAGCGCTGGCCCTCGTAATCATCGACATTCATGTCACAATGCTTTAAAACCAACAAAGTCCATGCTCAATAATCCAGGTATACAATCCAACTATTTTCAGTCAGGTCATCTGGGCATGTTTTTTGTTGTGCTGAAACGTATCACTTTACATCCAGAAAACTTCCTCAGTCAAGGAAACACACAACACAAAACTGATTATTCCCCCGACAGCTTATTCCAAACTGGATCAAACCAGTTATGTTGGTGATAAGATGGTCTCTTTGGCATGCCCCCCTCCTCCGCTGCTGGGCCTCTTCCTCGTCGACTGTCAGGTCAAACTGCTTCAAAACCAACAAAGTCCATGCTCAATAATCCAAGTATACAATCCAACAAATTTCATACAGGTTATCTAGACAGTTTCTTTTTTGTGCTGGAATGATTCACCTTCCATCCAGAAGGCTTCATGAGTCAAGGAAACACACCACACAAAACTGATTTTTCCTCCAACAGCTTACTCAAAAATGGAACAAACCAGTTATGTTGGTGCAAAGATGGTCTCTTTGGCATGCACACCCCCTCCTCCGGTACCGGCCCTCTTCCTTGTTGACAATCATGTCAAACTGGTTCAAAACCAACAAAGTCCATACTCAATAATTCAGGTATACAATCCAAAAATTTTCAGACAGGTCAACTGGAGACTTGCCTTTTTTTGTACTGAAATGTTTCACCCTCCATCCCGAAGGCTTCATCAGTAAAGGAAACATACAACACAAAAATGATTCTTCCCCCAAGAGTTCTAGAGTTACGCCGCTGAAGGTGGCTGCATGTTGGAGCTTCTCTGTTACTTTCATTCTGAGATTTTGCTTTTGGAAACTTTAATTCCTCTTTTTCTGGATGTAAATCACAATTTTTGGATGATTGTTTCCTCTGGTATCAGATGCTGTGCAGCTGGAAGGATTTTTACTGAATCTTTTTTAAGTTTTGGACATTTGTTATGATGCGTAACCATGTCAACAAGGCAGTTTTCTACAACCAACAGCAGGTGATTAACATCTCAAAAGCTCAAATAATATCTCAACTACAGCCCCAAATCTCATATGAGTTGAAAACCATGTTCTGTGGATGCATTCTCATCTACCTGCCAGCTGTGCTCGAGTGCCTGACCACTGAGATCCTGGAACTAGCAGGAAACATGGCTCATGACAGCAGAAGGACAAGATTGTCCCCCGACACCTGCAGCCGGCTGTCCGCAGCGATGAGGAGCTCGGCAGACTGTTGGGAGGAGTGGCCATTGCTCTGGGAGGAGTTCTGGTCGGCATTCAGGCGGTCCTACAGCCCGGGGGAACCGAGAGGCCAGTTCAGTCTTGGTGGACGGATAGGACGGCATCTGCAGCCAGTTTCTTAGGATCCACTGTGGGATGGACCTTTACAAGAGATCCTTCCTACCTACAGCCATCAGTATCTATAACATCTTTTTATGAAATGAGGATGACGAGTTACAACAACAAATAATTTCCCTTTGGGATTAATAAAGTATTTTTGAATTGAATTGAATTGAACTACTCCAAAGTGGAACAAACCAGTTATGTTGGTGATAAAATGGTCTCTTTGGCATGCCCCCCACTTTGGTGCTGGCCCTCTTCTTCGATGACAGTCATGTCAAACTGGTTCAAAACCAACTAAGTCCATGCTCAATAATCCAGGTATACAATCCAACAATTTTCAGTCAGTCATCTGGAGAGTTTCTTCTTTTTTTGTTGTACTGAAACGTTTCACCTTCCATCCAGAAGGCTTCATCAGTCAAGGAAACACACAACACAAAACTGATTTTTCCCTCCAACAGCTTACTCAAAAGTGGACCAAACCAGTTATGTTGGTGCTAAGATGGTCTCTTTGGCATGCCCAACTACTTCAGTGCTGGCTCTCTTCTTGATGACAGTCATGTCAAACTCGTTCAAAACCAACAAAGTCCATGCTCAATTATCCAGGTATACAAAACAACAATTTTCTGTCAGGTCATCTGGACAGTTTTTTTTTGTGTGTTGAAATGTTTCACCTTCCATCCAGATGGCTTCATCAGTCAAGGAAACACACCACACAAAACTGATTCTTCCCCCAACAACTTACTCCAAAGTGGAAAAAAACAGTTATGTTAGTGATAAAATGGTCTCTTTGGCACGCCCAACTACTTCAGTGCTGGCTCTCTTCCTCGATGACAGTCATGTCAAACTCATTCAAAAGCAACAAAGACCATGCTCAATTATCCAGGTATACAAAACAACAATTTACTGTCAGGTCATCTGGACAGTTTTTTCTTTTTTGTGCTTAAACATTTCCCCTATAATCCAGAAAGCTTTATCAGTCAAGGAAACACTAAACACAAAACTGATTATTCCCCCAACAGCTTACTCCAAAGTGGAACAAACCAGTTATGTTAGTGCTAAGATGGTCTATTTGGTACGCACACCCTCTATTCCGGTGCCGGCCCTCTTCCTCGTTGACAGTCATGTCAAACTTGTTCAAAACCAACAAAGTCCTTGCTCAATAATTCAGGTATACAAGCTAACAAATTTCATACAGGTCATCTGGACAGTTTCTTCTTCTTTTATTGTGCTTAAACATTTCCCCTATTGTTCAGAAGGCTTCATCAGTCAAGGAAACGCACATTGCAAAACTGATTCTTCCTTCAACAGCTTACTCCAAAGTGGAACAAACCAGTTATGTTGGTGATAAAATGGTCACTTTGGCACACCCCCTCCTCTGGTGCTGGCCCTCTTCCTCGTCGAAGGTCATGACAATCTGGTTCAAAACCAACAACGTCCTTTCTCAATTATCCAGCTTTAAAATCCAACAATTTTCAGTCAGGTCATCTGGACAGTTTTTTTTGTTTTTTTTTCTGTTGAAATGTTTCACCTTCCATCCAGACAGCTTCATCAGTCAAGGAAACACACAACGCAAAACTGATTCTTACCAAAACAGCTTACTCCAAAGTGGAACAAACCACTTTTGTTCGTACTAAGATGGTCTCTTTGGCACTCCCCCTCCTCTATTGCCAGCCCTCTTCCTCGTCAACAGTCATGTCAAACTTGTTAAAAACCAACAAAGTCCATGCTCAATAATCCAGGTATACAATCCAAAAATTTTCAGACAGGTCTTCTGGACACTTGCCATTTTTTGTACTGAAATGTTTCACCTTCCATCCCGAAGCCTTCATCAGTCAAGGAAACACTCAACACAAAACTGATTCTTCCCCCAACAGCTTACTCAAAAGTGAAACAAACAAACCAATTATGTTAGTGCAAAGATGGTCTCTTTGGCATGCACACCCCCTCCTCCGGTGCCGGCCCTCTTTCTTGTCAACAGTCATGTCAAACTGGTTCAAAACCAACAAAGTCCATGCTCAATAATCCAGGTATACAATCCAACAATTTTCAGTCAGGGCATATTGACAGTTTCTTTTTTTTCTGAATCGTTTCACCTTCCATCGAGAAGGTTTCATCAGTCAAGGAAACACACAACACAAAACTGATTCTTCCCCCAAGAGCTTACTCTAAAGTGAACCAAACCAGTTATATTTGTACTAAGATGGTCTCTTTGGCATGCCACCTCCTCTGGTGCCAGCTCCCTTCCTCATCGACAGTCATGTCAAACTGTTTGAAAAACAAACATAGTCCATGCTCAATAATCCAGGTATACAATCCCAAATTTTTCAGTCAGGTCATCTGAACAGTATTTTTTAGTGCTGAAATGTTTCAATTTCCATATAGATGTGTTAAAGACGGGAGCTGGCTGCGGACCACCGGATCCGGAAACTCCCTCCAGCCCACGTCTTTACCCCCGGCTCGAACCTCCCTCAGAAGTGGCAACTATACTAATCAATAAATCAAGGAAATGTCAATTAAGTTTTATCAATTATATTAGAAAAGGCAGGAAAAGATTATAATTCACAGCGCTGGACTCTACAGTCTGTGACGTGTTCACAGACCCGGAAGAAGGGCCTCGAAGTCCCGTGTCATCATTAATTTATAGGGTCCTATGACTCCTCCTTCGCAGAAGGGGAGCTCCACCTATCCGTGTATTAAGGGGCGTGACTAAGTGTGGTCTTATGTGTACTGACGTGTTAGGAAAATATGAGACGATGCTTCAAAGCCTTTCTACGTGATGTGGCAAGCAGATCAAACTCTATTCTGTGACAGATATTGAATCCCAGGGAGACTCTCTTTAGAGTTTGCTGGCCCAGTTTAACCCAGTTAGAACCAGGTCATAATTTCATTACAATCCCGTCTCTGAGCAGATCAAAACCATAGGACCAGTCTAGATTAAAAATATCTTAACAACTCCCCCTGGGTGGGGGTCCCCGAAGGGGTTCCCCCGCATAAAAACTCCCAGTTCAATACCACCAGATAAGCAAGCAATTAATCAATTTCCTCTGGTTAAATGTGAACTACTCCTTATATGTTTGCGGGAGATGCCTACAGGCTACAGCGTGTGTTTCCTGGCAGCCTCAGGTCAAAATAAGATGCCAGAGCTGATGGCTAACGTGTGACCTGCTAGCCTCAGGTCGCCTGACCCAGCATCTGGACATCTGCCTAGGAATTCAGCATCCCCCTGGTGTGGTGCAATGACATAATGGAAATTTCTAACATTGGTCTGAGTCAGTTCCCTAAATATATGAATTAATAATTGTAGGAGGCGTCCTAATGCAAGAAAGCATTCTTATCTAGTACATGTTAATCAGTTGTAGACCCTGATCTTCCCTTTTTGACACCAAGGGCAGGCCTGGTCCATCGTGTCCATCTGAAAAAGAAAAAAAGAAAAAACTCTGTGCCCCCTCCCCATTCAGTCAATACCCAATTTACTTGCACAGAGCGCTTCCGGTATTTTTAGCCTGTCACAGCAGAAAAATGTGTTTGTGTAAATAAAATCTAAATTAAACATTTAACATGTTTTAACATGCATATGTATGTAAATAACAGAACCTCCCAACTCCCCCTGGTGATCTAATATAAAAACATTCCCAATTAACCAACAAATCAATTTACCCATTCCATCCATCCATCCATCCATCCATCCATTTTCTTTACCCGCTTGTTCCATTTTGGGTCACGGGGGTCGCCGGTGCCCATGTCCAGCAATCACTGCGCGAGGGGCGAGGTACACCCTGGACTGTGATGATTTCTCGGCAGGGGACCCATTTGGTGCAGGCAGGCAAGACTCAAAGAATATAAATCAATAATTTATTATTTACAAAATAAAGATGGCTGATGGGGCAGCAAACTTTCATAAATCATGGGACAGGACGCAGGACACAAGGAGCAGGACACGAGGAGCATAACAGGCATCACAGTGAGACACAATGACCAGAATGAGGTACGCAGGCAAACAGACTTAAATACACACACTAACAAGACTAACACAGAACACCTGTGAAACATCACAGGTGCAGACATCAGAGGGGGAACAGACAAATATGGAACACTAGAGAGAGACAGAGACCAGGGAAAGCACAACTCCTAACATGGACGGGTCGCAAGTCCATCACAGGGCCACATAGAGACAAACGAGACAGACAACCATTCACTCTCTCTCACACCTAGGGACAATTTTAGAGTTACCAATCAGCCTAACACACGTTTTTGGTCTGTGGGAGGAAACCGGAGTACCCGGAGAAAACCCACTGTTGATTTGCGTCTTCGCTCCGCCCGAGTTCGTTGTTATGGCTTGT
>NC_056501.1:48537229-48541368 GCF_014905685.2 Nematolebias whitei | reverse complement strand
GAGGGGGGAGATGCTTCATGCTTTTATAACCTGGCTGTGGTTCTGCCCCGTTTGGAGCAACACAGAACTTACAACCTCCCCCAAAATGTTCCTTTGTCTAACTTTCACAGTTTTTCTTCTAAGTGTTGTTGGAGTTTCATATTTTCCTATGAAACATATCAATGTCGTTTTTATTAAATGTGCATGTCTTTCTTCAACTATACAATCACAACTTTTATCTAATTAAAATGTTCATCCTAGATACTTACTTTATATATATGAAAACTGAAGCAAACTTCACTAGAGTGTTAAACCATGTTTAATGCAGACAATAAAACTCACTAAATAACTCTTGACTGCAGCATCCTATTGAACAGTTTCAGATAATCAGAACAAAGAAAGTTCAATCTGTCCTATTCCTCAAAATACACTAACTACTCCTTGTAACCTCTAATTTTCATACTAATACATCAGAAATATTAAACTAACATTAGATTGCAAAGTATTAGTTATTTTAATCTAACAATTAGACTAAACATTGATCAGAACATCATCCCTGCCTCAACAGGCTTTAAGGAAAACTCTTCATGTTTGTATATGAGGTCAAGCTGTCATATAACTTATCATCTGGAATGTATCCATTAGTCCTGGCCGGCCGTAAAACCTCGTATCCATAGCAACGCAGCTTTCTAAACCAATCAGAGGGTGAGACCTCTATAACATCAACAAGAAAGTTCTGTTCACCTCCCCCCATCGTGCTCAGTTTTCTGCTGAGTTTAAACAAAGGAACTGATGACAGAAAATGCCTGTCTTCTTCAGCTATACACAGACTTTGTTGAAGAGTAAATAAGTTTCACCAATACATAAAAATAAGAATTAAGCACACAAATATATTTTATTTCACAACACCACGCATGCATGGAGAGAACATGCAACTCCACCCAGAAAGGCCCCTGGACCGGGGTTAGAACCAAGGACCTGCTTGCTGAGAGGCAGCAGCTCTACCAGTTGCGCCACCGTGCTGCCCATTTACCCATTCCACCACCCTTCAATTTAATATCAATTTAGATTGAAAAGTGTCATAAGTTCACCCCCTGGAAAATCTATATTATAAAACCTCAAATGTATTTATCAAAATTCTCTGGTCTCTTCTCCATGGCTGTCAGCTGTAAAAAATTCATTATTTCATAGAAAACAATTTCAAAAATTAAGTTTATTATTGCATTTGTGCCATCTAGTGGCGTTGTTTTTATCATGATCAGCCCCTAAACTAATAACAAAAATCAATGCTCCCACATACTTTTCAATTTATCAAATCAGCAAGTCGTTATAAAAATAATTAAATATGCATCATACGAAAAGTTTCTGTTTAGATCATATTAATTCAAGAAAAATAATCTTAACTCCACATAATAGTGTAACTAACGTCACTAAACAACAAAATGAATAGCGTTCAAGAATATCAGGCGTCTTAATCAGTAAATTATCATTATCAAAAACTAGCAAAGTAACTATGGCCCAAAAAATTACCTAATTTTCAAAATATCGTCTATCGATCCTTTCAGTGTGTCAAACATAAATAAAAATTAATTGATTAGCAAAAACACATTTTTTTCCTCCCCTTCTTTCACATGAGGAAAGAAACAGAACCACAAAAACATTTATTATTCTGGTACACTCAGGGTATCCCATCAAAATCTCAAAAATTTTCTCCCATCCTGTCACCTCCTCCAATCCCTACATCAGTCCACATAACACTGTCTCCTCTTGCAAGTTCAAACAGTGGGACTTCCTCTGTCATCTGGTAGGCTGGGGGTTGTCTGGCCTCCATCCAACTCAAGGAACCCAATGCACGTTCAACACACCTGAGGAACAGGGCATGTAGACAGGGCAAACAACAGCACACACAGCAGGCAGAGACTACCATTACCATAATAACAGATGTAAAAATGTTCACCACCAGAGTTCTCCATTTGCCAATCCATCCTCCAAAATACCCAGCCAGTGGATTCTCAACCCCCGAGTCCTCATTCATTTCCCTGGAGAGTAGCTGCAGTCCTCTCAATGCCTTGGTCAATGACCCGTCTGGAGCTGTGTTATTTGGGATGAAAGTGCAACATCCCTCCCCTACTATTTTACAAACACAACCCACATGAGAGAACAAATAATCTAAGGACAACCTATTCTGATATGTAACAAGGGAAGTGGCTTTCAAATGACCGTGTATTGCCTCAAAACCATCGCTAGTAAAATTTGCCAGCCTCTGTACATTGTAATGAATGTAATTTATCCTATCCACGTTTTTATTTGGGGTTATTGAAAAAATAGCATTTATTAACGGCAAATTCTCAAAACCCGCAGCAATAGGATCGGCAAGTTTATACTCATCTGGTACACCTCTCGGTATTCCTATCACATCAATCCACACAGTCGAACCCTCCTCCAAAGACACTGCACGCCTATGCACATGGCTTGAGTATTCATCCTTTCTGGAAGTCCGCAGGGTTGGAATGACCTGAATAGGTGATATAAGAGACACAACAGCACATTGGCCCGCCCAGTTGGTGGGCAGCCAGCCAGCCAAAGTTGTCCCTCCACAGTACCACCACAGATCAGCTCGGTTCACAGCTAAACTGGATTCAGTAATATTGTTTGTCAGATCAATAATACGGTGACAGTGAGTGGATGGTATTGTACCTACATCGTATATCCGAGGTACAGTGTTATTATTCCTTACGCAAGTCATATTTGTCATCAGTGAAGGCTCAAAAAAAGGGGGTGTAATGTTTTGAGGAGCCACTGGGAAGATATTGTCCCAGCCTTTACATGTTCTATCCAGGTTGTCCCTCGACATCACTGTAGCAAGCAGTACATATCACTACGGCCGTCCTCAGAAGGAGTACCATTCACTGAATTTTCAAAAACAGTATTCACCATAATAAGATTTGGCCTTGCTGCCGCACAAACCACACAATCTCCCGCCTTCGCTTGGGCGGCTGCACGCTGGATCTGTTCTAACCCCAGGTTCTTTTGAGAATAACCTGTCTCCATAAAATCATGTGATGCACTAAGGATTTTATCAGACTGCAGCACAACTACCCCCTCCTCTTATGGTGGCAATTTTCCTTTCTCCTGTAGACTGGGCAACTGAATCACTATTTTTATCAACCTCAATGGATCGTATTCTGACACATCAACCCCTAATGTGAAATAAAACCCCATATTATCATAGTATCCGTCACAGTTTACTCCTATTCTATCTACACTTCCTTTCTGTGCTCTGGTCGCATAAAGGTCATAGTCAATATTCCTGATGGACAATAATAGTGGGTTCTTACCCATAGTTTTTGAGTTAATAATCCGTCCTCGTGTAAGAGAAACCTTTTCCTTCAGTTCCCCAAAACCGCGGCCCGCTGCTGCCCATCCATCCGGTGTAGTTGTCCACAGCACTAAATCCCAATTTGGGCAGGAAGGGGAGACCTCTATCATATCCGAACTTATTCTGCATAAATCAACATCATACCCCATCCATGCTTCAGGTGTGTCGCCACAGTCAATTACCGAGCATAAATCGAACTGGAAGGTGTAACTACTGTTAGCTGTGTACTGTAAAACAACACCTCCGTATCTCCCCACACATTTATCTGCGTCCTGACCGTGAAATTCTCTTGTCGTCCGTCCTAAAATGGTAACAATTTTCTGTGGGTACTCAGTTCTGATATTAGCTATTTCCAGATCTACATTCCCTATCGGTATCCTGCTCTCTATCCCCAGCAGTGCAAATGTCACTACTGTATTAATGAAAGTCAGGACCCCCCGAACAACCCAAGTTATTAATGTTGCATCAGCCATAACTCAATTTACTCCTCGTCCTCCATGTCTTCCCCTATACGCTTCAGGTGTTCTCTGACTTCCCTGAGGTCTCTAACTGTGGGCGGCTCCCCTTTTCTGCAGTGTGATTTGTGCCAGTTTCTGCTTATTTTTGTGTGTTCATCATCTAGCCAGACTCTCAGGCTGTATTTTGTGGAGCTTACCACCTTGAAAGGTCCTATCCACCTTGTTTCGTTCCAGGTCCGGTGGAAAATTTTTCTGTACAGGTCCTTCTCAAAAAAATAGCATATTGTGATAAAGGTCATTATTTTCCATAATGTAATGATAAA
>NC_056501.1:48527837-48537129 GCF_014905685.2 Nematolebias whitei | reverse complement strand
TTTATCATTACATTATGGAAAATAATGACCTTTATCACAATATGCTAATTTTTTGAGAAGGACCTGTACACCCACTCTCCTTCAGCAATCTCCTCCGGATCTTCTCCCATTGGATCTTTAGCGAGGACCTCCTGTACATTGTGAGACAAGAACTTCACAGTAGACTGCAACTGGTGAATGTATGATTTCATTTCTTCCCCTTGTGAGTCCAAATCTGGTTCCCTGCCACTGCTCAGCTGAGCAGTGAATGGACAGGGCATCTTTCTCCCTGTTAACAGCTCATGTGGGGTCAGCCCAATCTGTTCATTTGGTGAGGATCTGATAGAACCTGCACCAATGGGAGAGCATCCAACCATGTCATCTTTGTTTCTGTACATATTTTAGCAAGTTGGTGTTTTATGGTTTAGTTTACTCTCACTGCCAAACCCTGTGATGCAGTGTGATAAGCAGCACCAAATCTGTGAGTGATCCCAAAAAATTCTTCTGTTTTTTTTTTAGTACATCAGATGTAAAATGAGTGCCATTATCAGATCTGATGCAATCAGGTACCCCATAGCGTGGTATCAGATCATTAATCAGCCAATTTATGACCTCCTGAGCCGTTTCCGTTTTCGTGGGTATTGCTTCAACCCACCTGGTAAAAGTGTCAACACAGACAAGCAAATATCTGTAAACTCTTACACTCTGTTTCACTCCCATGACTGTAAAATCAATGACCACTTCCTGCCATGGTTTCATTGGCACAGGAAATGCTGCCATGCCCAACTTTAATGCACTTTTGGGATTGAACTTTGAACAAATAGAGCAAGTCTCTACAAAATATTTACAAACATCATTTAGGTAAGGATGCCACCACTTTTGACTGATAAGATCCATCAGCCTTTTTTCCGACTGATGTCCTCTTTTGTGACCCTCCTCACACAGGAGGACAAGAAGTCTAGAGGAGACCACAATTCTCCCATCATGTGACCGCCACAAACCAGTGAAATTGCATTTAGTCGCCCCTCTGTCAATCCACGCCTGTTTTTCGTGGGGTGCAGCTGCCTTCTGCATGTCAAGTATTTCTGTCAAAGTTTTTTCTGCGGTTTGGTCTGATTCATTTACCTCTTGTGTAAGTTGAAAGTTTTTTAGTTTTTCTCTGATAACCGGCAATGTGTTTTGCTGCCCTATCTGTAGCATTATTCCCCAAAATTACCCTGCTTGATCCTGCCTGATAAGCTGGGCATTTGATTATGGCCACCCTTTTAGGTTTAGTCAGAGCTTCTTTCAATTTCAACATCTGACTCAAATGTTTCACAGGTTTTCCCGTGGTGGTTAGAAAATCTGTTCTTATCCAATACTTTAGAACCACATGCACCACCCTCACAGCATAGGCAGAGTCAGTAAATGTTAATTACACAGTTTTCATAAAGCTCGCGAGCTCTGGTGATTGCCGTTATTTCAGCTAACTGAGCTGAAGCTGGAGGGGGAATCAAATCAGCTTCAACGGTCAACCATTCATTATCAGAGGATGGATCCGGGTTTCTACACACAACAGCATAAGAAGCAACTACTCTACCCCCTTGCATCGCATGGCTGTGTCCATCAGTGAAAATGTCTTCACCGCCTTGAATCACTTCCATGAACACACTTGGAAAAATGTCCACTTCCTTTGCCACTAGCGCCTCACAATCGTGGGGGGCTCCATCTGACATCGGGGCTGCCGTGGTGTTCTCTGAGCTCTTATAGTGAATGGTAGGTTGGAGTAGAATATCCTGGAGCTTACTAGACCTCTGTTGGCTGAGAGTGAACTTATTGCTGGATATGTAGTTCATGACAGAATGTGTGGTATTGACCCTAACATCCTGACCTCTCGTTATGTGCGATGTCCCCTTAATCGCTTTAGAAATGGCGCAAAGTGCTCTAGTGCAACTGGGTTGACCTTTTTCTACTGGCTCCAATCTTGTGCTTTAATAACACAGGACTCTCCTCCCCTGAGTACCAGACTGCCACAGTACTGAGCTCACAAAACCATTTTTTTCCTTAACATCAAGTTCAAACATTTTACCCAAGTCCGGAGATGCCAATTCGGACGCATCATGCAAGAGCTGCTTTAAACTCACAAAAGATGTGTCAGCTTCGATGGACCAGCAGATAAGAGCTTTAAGGTATGTGTATCCTGCATCTGTCATCAGTTTTCTGAGTGGGGCTGCAATTTCTGTGAAATTTGGGATATAGTTTTTGCTGTAATTTGCCAAACCCAAAAAAGACATCATTTCCTGCACAGATTTTGGTTTTGGGTGGCTCAAAATGCTGGACTTGTGCTTACTAGTAGGGGTTGAACGAGTATATAATTTTTAAACTCGACATTAACATACTAAAACCCGAGTAGAACTCGAGTATTTGATGACGTCATAGATCTCAAGATACAAAAATAAATAAATAAATAAATAAATAAATAAATAAAACTGCAAAAAAGGTAATTATTTACAAAAAAACGACCAACAAAACATTGGGAGTGTATATTATACTCCTACCATTTATCATACTGCAAATAAGTCACAGGAAAAACTAAACTATTAGTTATTATTATTAAACTGCAAACGTGAAGAAACGTGCAGCACGTCAAAACCGAAACTTAACAGTGGTGGTGGGGGGGGGGGGGTCGACCACCCAGCACCACCGCCAGCTGTGGTGCGCATTAAGTTTAGTTTTAGAGATTAATATGTTTATAGATTTTTTTTAATAGGTTTAGAGATTAATATTTTTTGCTTTTTGTTTGTGAAACAAGAGTAAGCTGGTTCTGGTTCGGTGGATTGGACCTGGTGTTACACCATACTCTGTGACCTGCAACAGTGCAACACCGCCCCCTACGGTCATACGGTGGTCACATAATATTTATATATATTTATAATATTCACATAATTAATTGAAAAATTAAGCGAGTTATTTATTTGTTTTTGTTACTTACAGTAAATGTTTGTTTAAATTGTTTATTAGATAAATAAGGAGCAGACTTAATAAGATTTTATCTTCATCTGCTGCCTTTCATTTTATTTTTGTTTTCAAATTACATACATGTAAATTGATATGTATTCTTATTATTATAAAATGAATAAATAAATAAATAAAAGAATATGACGTCACTACGGTTACTCGACGTTACATTTTTAACCTCGATAGATGTCCGATCAATCGATGTGTAGATTACTTGAGTACTCTGTCAATGCCCTACTTACTAGTCATCCCGACACCTTTGGCTGAGACTATCCTCCCCAAAAACACCACACGGGGGCGACATAGCTGCAATTTTTCCCTTGAAACTTTAAATCCCACATCATTAAGCCAGATCAAAAACTCTTTTGTTAATTGTGCTACATTTTCTTCAGATTTCCCAGCAATCAAGATGTCATCCACATTTTGGAGAATGTAGTTTCCTTCAAGATAGACACTCTGAAATGATCTCATTAAAGTCTGTAACACATGATTGAACAAGGAGGGGCTGTCCGACAATCCTTGCGGCAGTCTGGTGTATGTAAACTGTTGACCCTCAAAAGTAAATGCAAATAGTTTTTGACATTCTGGAGCGATTGGAATGCAAAAAAAGGCATTCGAAAGGTCATGAATGCTAAACCACTTATAGTTCTCATCCACATTAGACAGCATGGTGTACGGATTCGGAGTGTCAAAGTTACAAGTTTTAAGGCCTGCATTTATTTTCCTTAGGTCATGCACTAGCCTGAAAACACCTTTTCCAGACTTCATAACTGGTGTGATAGGAGTGTTAAATTCAGAGTTGGATCTCACCAAAACTCCCTTATCTAATAACCCTTGAATAGTGTCCCTTATGCCTTCGTTTTTTTCTC
Organism: Nematolebias whitei; assembly: GCF_014905685.2. Lineage (NCBI taxonomy): Eukaryota > Metazoa > Chordata > Actinopteri > Cyprinodontiformes > Rivulidae > Nematolebias > Nematolebias whitei. The sequence continues at coordinate 48,533,284 of NC_056501.1, read as the reverse complement.
TAGAAAGTGGATATAGTTTCTGAAAAATGATGTCATCTGTTTTCATTTGCAAAAAAATGGGTTCAATCCGATTACAAAAACCTATATCAAATGGACCCCCTGACCACAGACTGTCCGGCACTTCCTCTAGTAAATGTAATGCTCTTCTTGAATCCGTGTTTTCTCTACCATGCTGTCTGCTGTGCTCTACCTTCTCCAGGGTCAAATCTAGTTTCCCTGAGTATTTAATCGATAAGCATCACATCTTGGGCTGTAATCCATCAGTGGTGTACCTTGCACTCTGTTCCAATCTGTGGCTTCTACCGTGTCCTTTATTTTTTGGCCCAAATTCTTTGCTTGTCCACCTGTGGCTATCTTTAGTGTCAAATGAGGATGCATTTCCCGGCCTAACTGGTACAACATCCCAACTTCCTCACTCAAATCCACTGCAGCAGCGACACCTTCTGGGCAAATGTAGATATTGTTCCACTTCACCCAAGGATGAGGTTCATCACAAATGTATTGCTCCTGGAGCAGCTTAAATATGTCCTCCCATTTTTCCTTGTATGTGTCTATTCCTTTAGTCTGATCAGGGTTCAGCAAGTAGTTCAGCGTAACATGCAAAGTGTCAGCTGGACTTTCGTATGGTCTCAAGAGATTAATCCAAAATTTTCACCAGTCCATCATCTCTCTCAGATCACATGACTCACTGTGCACGATTTTACCCCACCATACATAAGCGTTTTCCTCCTGTTTCTTTTCTAATTGGAGCATCTGATTTTTGTTGTTTATCATTGATCTGAAAATTTTACCATCAGGAAATATCACATTGGTGTACACTTGAGAACAAACTATTCTTGCCCCTAATGCCGCTATTAGATCACGAGTCAAAAGATTTAGTGGACATTATTTCTGGATCAAAAATTCATGTATGAATTCAATGTGAGGCTGAGTTAGCAGGATTTGACATTTTACTGATTGTGAAAAATAGTATCTTTGCTTCTCACTGGAAAATCCCATCACTTCGGTGTATTTTGAGGAGACTGGGAGATCAATATTCAGAGTACTAAACTGCGCACCAGTGTCCACCATGAACGGAAAAAACCTCCCACCTGTCATGATATCTAACAAAGGAGCTGGAAATTCGTCTAAATATTTCTCCTCATGTGTGGGACCCCGGACTCCCTAGTATTGTGAAAATTGGCCTGGGTTTGGAGCAACATGTGTAGGGGTCCTTGAGGTGCATGTTGGGCTCCCTGTCTCTATTGGCTCTGATTTTATGTATGATCCGGTGGTGGCGGAGGATACCCAAAATCATTTTCGCCTAGTGTGAACCCTCCTCTGTTTTGCCCACTCTCACCCCATCCTTGGCTTATGTTCTGTCTACAGTTTCTTGCTAGGTGCCCCATTTTTCCACAATACCAACACCGAAACTCATCTGAAGGTATTTGATCTCCATATCGATATCTCCCTCTCATACCTCTTCCCCTGTTTCTATTCGGGGCATATCGAAAATTCTGCGAGTTCTGATACATCTGACACGCTCCTATATCTGAAATCAGGGGTAGAGCCGTGGGAACCATTTGTGCCATTGTATGCTCATGTTCAGCTTTTTTCTTTTTATTAACCTTCCCTCTCAGGTCCTTGAGTTGCTCTTTCATCAGTTGCTCCTGTAATTTTTTGAATTCTGTCTTTTCCTTTTTGAGTGCCTCATCCTGTCGCTGTATGTGGTGTATTAACGTTGCCATCCACTGCTCAAGAGCCATCTCTTCTCCTCCCACAATTTTTAGCATTTCTTCCTTCACTTCCTTTACTTCACAGTATGAAATCATCGGGTTCTCCCCTTGATGTTGTTCCTCCATATTTTCTTAAGGAGGTATTTTCTACTGTTGGCTCCTTTATCTTAAATGTGATCAACAGCAGTTTGATGTCTAGTGTGGTACCAAGCAATTTTAGACATGCTGTGGTGCAGCCATTGTTGAAAAAACCTGGCCTTGATCCATCTTCTGTGTCAAACTTTAGGCCAATCTCCAAGTTACCCTTTATATCCAAAATTTTGGAAAAAATTGTTTACACACAGCTGAAGGCATTTTTGGATGAATTTAACATTTTGGAGGTCTTCCAGTCTGGTTTTAAAATGTACCACAGCACTGAATCTGCTCTTTTAAGGGTTTTTAATAACATATTTTTAGCACTGGATTCTGGAAACTGTGTTTTACTTGTGCTTTTAGATTTAACAGCTGCTTTCAACACAGTTGACCATGACATTCTCATCTCCAGACTGGAGCAGTGGGTGGGCATCACTGGCTCAGCTCTGCAGTGGTTTAGGTCCTACCTTTCTGATAGAAGTTTCAGTGTGATGATGGATAATTTTACCTCTGCTTCTGCTGCCCTCCCCTGGGGGGTACCCCAGTGCTCTATTCTTGGTCCTCTCCTGTTTTCTCTTTACCTTCTGCCACTGGGTTCTATTTTCAGAAAGCATGGTGGGCAGTTTCATTTATATGCAGATGACTGTCAAGTCTATTTCCCTTTGAAACAAAATGGCTCCACTCAGTCTCTCCTGGACTGTCTTGATAACATTAGAGGATGGATGGCACTTAATTTCCTCCATTTTAATGAAAAGAAGACTGAGGTTATGGTCTTTAAATCCTCTGGCCCTAGCAGTTTCTCCACCTTGGATTTTTCCTCTTCGGCCCCATATGAAAAATCCATTTTGACAAATTTAGGAGTGAAAATGGACCTCTGCCTGAAACTTGACTGCCATGTCAACAATGTGGTTAAGTCCTCTTTCTTTCAGCTGAGGCGCATGTCAAAAATCAAGCCCCTCCTTTGTAGACACCACTTAGAGACAGTAATCCACACTTTTATTACTTCACGCCTGGAATATTGTAACTCTCTGTTGGTAGGAGTTAGCCAGGCCTCACTCTCACGGTTACAGCTGGTACAAAATTCTGCTGCACGATTTTTGACTGGTACAGGCAGGCGTGAATATATCACTCTAGTTCTGATGGCCCTTCACTGGCTTCCTGTCCAGTTTCAAATTCATTTTAAAGTTCTATTGTTTGTTTTTAAGTCTTTGAACGGTCTTAGTCCATCTTATTTGTCTGAACTGCTTCACTTTTACATACCATCACGTGCTCTTATGCCCCTTTTCCACTGTCAGAGTGCGGATCAGATCAGTTCGTGTTGGTTCAGATCGGCTCGGGTCTGTTGTGTTTCCATTACACTTCTGGACCGGCTCTGTAGGCGGGGACTAGAATCCAACTCATCTTACCACCTGGTGGCGGTAGTGCTCCCTTAAGTTATTTACCACCACAAAACGTTAGAAGAAGAACACCCTGAAAGACCTCGTCTTACCGGCTGGTGGCAGTAGTGTCCCTTAAGCTATTTACTGGCTCCCACTAAACGTACTAGAAGAAGAATACCCTGAGAGGTACACAAACAAAATGGAGGACGTCATTGTTTTACTGAACATTATACTCAGTCTGTGGTTTTTTTGTGAAACATCGAAGAGAACAGACCCTAACCCGTTCCCAGAGAAGGCTGGAAAGTCTTCGGGCAGCGCACCGAAGGCAGGAGGATGCGGACAGAAGGCTGCGGGCAGCAGACCGAAGGCTGCGGACTGCAAGGCGAAATACTATGGAGAAGTACCGGAGAGTGTGGGAAGCCATAACGCAGTATGAAATAGAAGATAGGATGCGAGCTAGGCGACGAAGTGTGACGGTAAGCTAATGCTTTAGCCATAAGGAGTGAATTGTTATTATTTTATATTCCCATAATTAAACTTCATTCCCTGTGAACAGAACAAAATATAGAAAATTTTAGAGTTCAAATAGAGCTATACAAGATCCAATTCTGAAAATCTTTTCAAAATGCATTACTAATTGTGCAATTAAATAAAAAGTTTTCTGCTGTGTCTCAGTATCTGAATTACGGAATGCATACGAATTGGTATTCTATTACATTCCTATTGCATAATGTAATTACAAGATAAATTTCATACAAAATATTGAAATGATTTTCTTTCTATTTTTGGGGGAGGAGTGGATATGAAAATATATTTTGTCATTTATTTTTGAGAGATATAATCATAATTTTTAAACAATGGTTTTATTTCAGTTTACAGCAGAACAAATGTTGAGGTCAGAGTGTTCCTTATGAATTTATTATTACATTTTCTGTCTATAGAGTCATAACTATTAATAATCAAAGATTGTTTCTTTTGAAAACATTTGAATCTGTACTCATACCTCTAACCACCTGAATCATAGCTGGAGGTAATGACTTTAACACTCATTCAAATGTATTTTTAATCAAAATTTAATGTGTATTTTTAAATCAAATAATTATGTGGTAAAATGTTGCTATTTTCTGTGTGATGCTTCTTTCTAATGTTAATATGCTACAGTTGGCTATAACTATGATAAAACCTGAGCATAAAATTATGTAAATGTCTATTAAGTACGATTTAGTAATACATATGCTGTGTATGTTTCAGATGATTCTCCAGCTCAACAATTGTACTCGCAGAAGACCTACAGCGTGGGAACTTAACAGATCATCTCAGTGGTGGGATATTATTGTGCCTGGTTTCTCAAACGCTCAATGGTTGCAAAACTTCAGAATGTCAGAACAAACGTTTATGTACCTGTGCAACAAACTTCGTCCAGCACTGGAGCGACACAATACAAATTTCCGCAAATGTGTGCCATTAAAGAAGCGAGTTGCAATAGCACTCTGGAAGCTGGCTACTGGGTCCGAGTACAGAAGTGTTGGACATATTTTTGGAGTCAGCATCACAACAGTGTGCAGGTGTTTGCAGGAGTTTTGTGCAGCAGCAGAGACATTGTTGGTGCCAGAACAGATCCGTATGCCGACTGAAGAGATGTTCAGAGAAATGTCTCTTTACATTGAAAACAGGTGGGGGCTCCCACACTGTGTGGGTGCTATTGATGGCAGCCACATTTCCATTATAGCACCACAGCATTATCATACCGATTATTTTAATCGAAAAGGTTGGCATTCCATTATTCTGCAAGCTGTTGTGGATGGAAGGGGACAGTTTTGGAATGTGTTTGCTGGATTGCCAGGGAGCCTGCATGATTTTCATTCGGGGAGTGGTGGCGCAGAGGTTAGCGAGGTGGGCTTGTGATCCGAAGATTGCCGGTTCACGCCCCGGCCCCGACAACATCAAAAATTGTGGGTGGGGTAGGTGAAAACACCCACACTTGCCCCCACCCTCATTCGCCCCACTCTGGGCCCATGAGCAAGGTCCTTAACCCCACCATGTGCTCCCTAAACAGGTCTCTCTTGAAAATGAGTTCTCGTGGCTCAATGAGACTAACCTGGATAAATAAAGGCTAAATGAAAAAAAATGAAAAAAATGATGCCAGGGTTCTCAGACTGTCCACACTGTGGGAGCTAGCCAGCCGGGGAAACCTGTTCCCAGCTCATATCAGGAACATTGG
>NC_056501.1:48524187-48527737 GCF_014905685.2 Nematolebias whitei | reverse complement strand
CGAACCATTCCATCCAGTTCACTTTGAATTTTTTCGTCAGCCACAAAGCACAAAAACGCCTGCACTTCAGCATTAGACCACAGATTGGACATAATTGTTTAAAAAAACTATTAAAAAATACGCTCCTACAAATACGATCGTCGAGGTTTGGCTAATGGCGGGCTGTAGAAAAAATGGCGGTTTGGTTGTTTTGGAAAGACTCTACAGGCTCCTCCCCCCAACCAATCAGTGACCGACAGTGTTTCTGACATCACGGCTCGGATCGCTTGGACCCCTTGAGAAGCCGGGCCAGAATTTAGGGAGGCGAGCCGGTTTCTGGAACAGTGGAAAGACCTCAAAACGCGCGTGAAGCGGGAAATATCCGACCCGCGCCGTGACGGTGGAAAAGGGGCATTAGATCCTCTGACCAGATGTTTTTAGCAGTCCCGAAAACCTTTTATAAATCCAGAGGAGACAGAGCCTTTTCAGATCTGGCTCCTAAATTGTGGAATGAGCTGCCACTGGAGGTCAGGCAGGCCCCGTCACTTTCTGTTTTTAAAACTCGTTTAAAAACACATTTTTTTCATTGGTTTTTAACCTAGAGTGAGTCGGCATATGTGTCTTAATGTTGTATTCTTTTACTTATGATGTTCTGATTTTTTTTATGTATATTTAGATGTTTTTATTGTTTTACTGTTTTTTGTTTGTTTTTAATTTTGTACAGCACTTCGGATGACTGCTTGTTGTATTTTAAGTGCTTTAGAAATAAATTGGTATGGTATAAATAACAGTACCTCTGTCTTTTTCTCATTAAAATGTAAAAAGTTCTGTGCATCCATGCTCTGATTTCTGCCATACATTCCAGAAGTTGATTCAGGGAGTACTGTTTATCTTGTTTCAATGGAACATGAATTTGGCTGTCATCGGTGTAAAATGAAAAGAAATACCATGTTTCCAGAGAATATATCCCAGAGGTAGTAAATAAAGGGAAAATAGAAGGGGGTCAAGTATAGATCCCTGAGATACTCCACATGTGAGAGGTGCTACAGAGGACTCCACAGAACCAAAACGCACACAAAAGTTTCTCTCTGTTAAATAGGATCTAAACCACTGCAGAGCAGGACCCTGAACACCCACCCAGTTCTCCAGACGGGACAGGAGGATCTGATGGTCCACTGTGTCGAACGCAGCAGTTAGGTCCAGCAGCAGCAAAATAACACAGTGACCAGAGTCTGTGGCTAAGAGAATGTCTTTGAAAACTTTCAACAGTGCTGACTAAATACTGTGGTGAGTTTTAAAATCGGATTGAAACATTTCAAGAAGGTTGTGGCCGTTTAAGTAAGATGTTAACTGACCGTACACAAGTTTCTCCAAGATCTTCGACACGAAGGACAGTTTTGAAATAGGCCTAAAATTAGACATGTTTCAAGAGTCAAGACTGGGTTTTTTAAATCAGTGGTGTCACAACTGCATGTTTAAAACTTGCAGGTACCTGTCCACTTGCCAAGCTACCATTTATGATTTGGGACACAAAAGGAGCCAACGTGTGAAAAACCTCTTTAAAAAGATGAGGTGGGATGGGATCGTTTGGAGATCCAGCAAACTGCATATGGTCAGTGATGTCTTTTAAAAAGGCAGGGTGACGAGCTCAAACTGACTGAAAACAGCAGAGCGTGTGACAGAGATGGAGGGGTCAGAAGAAGGAGGGCTTATGAATGCTCTAATGTTATCAACCTTGTTGGTAAAAAAAATCTCAGGAAGTTCTCACACACTTCAGTGGAGTTATCTGGGTTGGCTGATTGGGGGACATTAAGAACAGAGCTGATGGTTTTAAAAAACAGGAGGATTGTTAGAGTTGGTAGAAATGATGTCAGAGAAATATTTGTTTTTTGCAGCTCTAACAGTGGACTGATAGAAACGCCAGTTGTCAATTAGTGCTTGGAAAGACACCTGTAACTTGTCCTTCTTCCATTTTCACTCTGCTCTCCTGCACTGGCATCTGGCAGCATGTGTAACATCATCAATTCAGGGGTCAGACTTCGGTCTGGAAGCTCTTATTTTTAATGGAGCCACAGCATCTAAAACAGTCTGACAAGCTGAGTTAAAATGAGAGGAGAGAGCTTCAACATCTGATCTAGGACCCACAGGATCCCTGGAGCTGATGGCAAAACTAAATGCTGCAGAGCACGAGGTTTAAATGAGTGACAGATGAGTGGCATGTCATACACAACATGCATGTGGTCTGAGAAAGCAGCATCACAAACTTACATAATAGAAACATTAAAACCATGAGCTAAGACAGGATCTAATGTGTGGCCACATTCTTGTGTTGGACCAGACACAAACTGAACAAAATTAAAAGAATCGATCAGCTAAAATATCTTTGGCCAACGGTTTATTAGCACAACACACGTGTATATTAAAATCTCCAACTATTAATATCCTGTCATATTTAGGCAGGACACCTGCCAAAAAATCAGCAAAGTCAGTCAGAAAGTCCTTGTTTTATTTTGGAAGTCTGTATAAAACAGCACACAGCACCCGGTGTGAAGATCCGAGCTCAAATATGTTGAGCTCAAAGCTGGAATAAAATGTTAAAGGTGTGATTTGTTTACAGAGATAGTTCTTCCTGTACCCAGTTGCTATTCCTCCTCCACAACCTGTCCTCCTGGGAGAGCTGAAGAAAGTACAGTTCAGTGGCAAGAGTTCACAAAAAGCACTGGACTCACTGGAAGTTACCCACGTTTCAGTTAAGAATAAAAAATCCAGAAAGCGGGAGGTGAAGAAATCCTTCAGAATAAAGGTCAGGTTAGTTAGCGATTTAGCATTAACCAGGGCCATGTGAACATGAGATGGAGCGGGGGTGACATAATCCATCCGAGGAGCTCTGTCCAGCAGCCGCACGTTGTGATGATTCACCCCACGTGCACGTAGGTGGGAGAGGGAGAGGCAGTGCACCAGCTGCCCCACTCCCAGGCCGACAACAGGTACCAGAGTTGGGGTATAATCCATCTGAGGAGCTTGGTCCAGCAGCAGCAGGTTGCAATTATTCACCCCACGCACACGTAGGTGGGGGAGGGTGAGGCAGCGCAATGGCTGCCCCCTCCCAGGTTGACAACATCTAGGGGGAGCACTCGAGTCAAATGTTAAGTAACAGCACAAATGTATATAGAAGTGCTCACTGACGAGGCACCAAAAATCTGGTGCAGATCGGATAATATCTCATTGAAATATAAAAGTTTGAATAATCTAGGGGGCGCACTTGAGTCAAATGTTAAACAACAATACCAATGTGTCTAGAAATGCTCACAGATGATGCAACAAATATCTGTTGCGGATAGGATGATGTATCATTGATATGTAGATGAACAGATGCTCAGATATATTCATCATTTAACACGGATTCCTCATTTTTCTGGACTGAATAAAACGTGCATTGAATTTAAGGAAATGCAAACGTGAGACGTCATTTATATTTGACCCATCAAAATGAATGCGGTCATTTATTTACAGAATCAAAATTTAACATCAAACATTTACATTAATTTGGCAAATTATGAAAATAACAACA
>NC_056501.1:48515546-48524087 GCF_014905685.2 Nematolebias whitei | reverse complement strand
GCGGGGTGGTGGAATATTAACTGTATTTAAATCAAACTTTTCCTGTAAACACTTGTCCACCCTCATGCCCTGCTCCAGTTTTGAGCTGAGTGCTTTTGAACTCGGACATTCTCCGCCCGTTCTGTGTGCGATTGTTTATCGCCCCCCTCGTTCCAAGGACTTCATAAGTGAATTCTCTGATTTTCTGGCTTACATCACACCAAGATATGATCACTTTATTATCGTTGGTGGCTTTAATATTCACGTCTGTTGTCAGGAGAAGCCGTTAGTGAAGGACTTTCTTGATTTGTTGGACTCATTTAATTTAACTCAACATGTAAATGCTCCCACCCAACAACACGGTCACACTCTTGTAGTGAACTAGGCCTGAGGTCAAATCCTGACCTTAAGGACCTTATGGGACAGAAACTGTCATTTCATTGATTTGAATCCAGAAATACAGGTTGACCCATCCTGAGACTTTCTTTCTTGAATTAATCAAGTGAAAGAACACTACTTTCTATTATCATTACTATTTTACAAATGTTTGATAATCAAAGTGTGTTAATTCAAACCATTTTTAAATGTTGAAGTGAACTACTCATTTAAATCAACTGTGAAACAGTATTAGTGATTGTTAATCCTCATTCAAAGTAAGAAATCAGGTTAATGATGAATTGTCTGATTTTCTGTCTTCAATGAGCAAGTTGTGTAAGTTGGTCAAAGTTTAAGTTTCGGTCAACTGCAAGTTTACTGAAAAAGAAATGTCATGTTTAACTTTTACAGAAAGATAATAGAGAATTGACTCCACGAAGTCTGAGTTCTTCATAATATCTTCTGTCTGTTCTTAAACAATCTAATCTTTTTCCTTGACTTTTTAATAACACCTTACATCACAAAAACACACCTCTGTTGGTCCATCGACCAATCAGAAAGTCCTCAAATGAACCGGAAGTGACCCTTTTTAAAAGGAGCAACACTTCCTAGTTCACAGCAGTTCCAGAGTTCAGAAGGCTGGAATTCAGGATGCTGGAGGAAGAAAAATAAGCTGAACGGGAGAAGATCAGGGGAATTATGAAATGTCTGTTCTGGATGATCTCACAACTCCTGAGGTTTAGCTGTTCTTACGGAGACGCTGGAAGAGTTGAAAGGAAAGCTCTACACCAACGCTGAAACTATCATCTGCAAAGGTAAAGAGTAGATCTCAACCAAAGTGTACCGTTGGGTTAAGCTGGTCCGAAGGAGCGTGCTGTTCTGGTTATAACAGACAAATTCCCTCACCCATCTCTCTCAAGATAAACTTCATTTTCCCTCTTTAAAATTCTTCTTTTTGCTAGAAATCATTCCAGGTATTTTTAGAAATGTCTGTTGTGAAGTTGTTCAACCATCGCCGTATGGTTAATCAAATTGTACAGCTGGAAGCAAAGGGAAACAATCGCCGTATTGTTTCCTCCTTGTAAAACTAGCCTAAATTAGCCATGTTGTTGTTGAAATCATTTTGCCAAATTAATGTAAATGTGTGATGTGTTTAAATCGTTTTTAAATAAATGACCCACTGTCGTTGGTGAGTCAAAGATAAACACGTTTCCGTCCACATTTTATTAAATTCAATGCACGTCATTATACAGTCCAGAAAAATGAAAGAATCCGTTTAATTTATGAATATATATCAGCATATGTTCATCTACACTCTGGATCTCATTTTAACACGTGATGTCTCTGTTTGTAATTTGGTAATCGGTGACAACGTTCTCTCAGACCACATGCCTGTCTTGTTTGATATCATCCCGCCTTGTCCTACTGCTAAGTCATGTGATTCTGCACGTACTTCACGCGCCATTAACCGTTTCACTGCTGCACGTTTTACTGAAGCTTTTAGCTCTGAGAGGATCGATCAGCTCTCAGTGTCTCTCTCCACCGAGGAGCTAACCTCTCAGCTTAACTCTATTTGCGTCAATATTCTGGACCGTGTTGCTCCCGTTAAAACCAGGAAAACAAAACTTTTATCAGAACCATGGCTTAATGACGTCACTCAAGCAGTTAGACAGCAGTGTAGGAGAGCAGAACGCAGGTGGAGGAAAGACAGGCTGCAAGTTTCTTTTCAAATCCTAAAGGAGAGTTGGCGTCATTATCAGAAGGCAGTTAAAGCCGCCAAATCGAAGTTCTTTTCTGCAATAATTGCCTCAAACTCCCACAACCCCCGAGCCCTTTTTTCCACCCTGAACTCAGTTCTACACCTCAGTGAACCTTCACCTCTAGAAGCCTCAACTGAGCTGTGAGAAAACTTCCTCCATTTCTTTTCTGAAAAAGTTGCAAACACCCGGGCACTCATTTCTCCACCTGCTCATGATCCGTCCATCCCATCTCATTGTGTTGCTGTTCTTGACCACTTCGAGCCCATCTCTCTGTCTTCCCTGGAGCAGGTCATGTGTAGCATGAAGCCATCTGGCTCCCCTTTTGACGTTGTCCCCCCTCGACTCCTCAAGGAGCTTCTTCCTGTTCTGGGCCCTCCTGTTCTTGGCATTGTGAACAGCATCTTAGCCTCAGGTGTGGTGCCAATAACTTTTAAACATGCTGCTGTCCAACCTCTCCTGAAAAAACCTAGCCTTGACCCCTCAGTCATGTCCAACTTCCGGCCTGTCTCCAGACTCCCTTTTGTCGCTAAACTACTGGAAAAAATAGTGGAGTCCCAGCTGAAATGCTTTCTAGAGGATAATGCCATCTTAGAGCTATTCCAGTCTGGCTTTAAACCTCTCCACAGCACTGAAACTGCTCTTCTCAAGGTTTTTAACGACATTCTCCTATTCACAGTCGCTGGTGATTCTGTGCTCCTTCTCTTACTGGACCTCACATCTGCCTTTGATACAATCGACCACGAGATCCTCATTGCGAGGTTAGAGCAGTGGGTGGGCATCACTGGGTCAGCCCTCGAATGGTTTAGATCTTACCTCGCTGACTGGTCCTTTTGTGTCTCCATCAAAGATTTTAGTTCAGCCTCGGCAGCGCTTAAATGGGGGGTACCGCAAGGTTCCATCCTTGGTCCTCTTTTATTTTCTTTATACCTGCAGCCACTAGGTGCTATTTTCAGGAAACATAACATACCTTTTCATTTCTACGCCGACGACTGCCAAATCTACTTCCCCCTCAGACTCAACGGTACTCGCTCTATTCAACCGTTACTGGACTGCCTGGCTGACATTAGAGATTGGATGGCTTTAAATTTCTTGAGTTTCAACGAGAAGAAATCTGAAGTTATGCTGTTTCCTCCCAATGACACAATCACCAACCACTGCATCGACCTATCCGTTCTGTCACCGTTAGTGAAACAAAGAATCACTAATCTAGGAGTGATACTTGACCCTTCTCTGAAACTCAACAATCATGTAAATATGATTGTTAAATCCTGCTTTTTCCAGCTGAGGCGACTGTCTAAGCTGAAGCCCATATTGTCCAAAAATAACCTGGAGACAGTAATTCATGCATTCATTACATCCAGGCTCGACTATTGCAACTCACTCCTTTTTGTTATCAGTCAGACCTCCATAGCTAGACTCCAACTGGTCCAAAATGCAGCAGCCCGGTTTTTGACCAGCACAAGCAAAAGAGAGCACATTACTCCTGTTTTGGCCTCCCTACACTGGCTTCCGGTTCACCTTCGAATCAAATTCAAAATACTCTTGTATGTCTATAACTCACTAAACAGCTCTGCCCCCTCCTATCTTACTGATCTGCTCCAGCCGTATGTCCCACCACGTTCTCTCAGATCAGCAGACCAGTTGCTCCTAACAGTCCCAGGAACCCGTCTCAAGCGCAGAGGTGACAGAGCCTTCTCTGTAGCAGGCCCAAGACTTTGGAATGAGTTACCTCTGCTCGTTAGACAGGCCCCCTCCCTCACAGTTTTTAAATCTCGCTTAAAAACACACTTTTATTCCCTGGCTTTCAGCACTGTGTGATCTGTGCTGAGTCTGTGTGCATCACACTGTGTTAGTCATGTTGCAGTTGTTGTTATCTAATACTGTTTTTGTTGGTTTCTACGTTTTTGGTGTCCTGTTATGTAATCTGTTGCTGTGTGCTTGTTCTGTTTGTCCCTGTACAGCACTTTGGTGTGCTTTGTCACTGTTTAAAGTGCTTTATAAATAAATTGGTATGGTATGGTATGGTATAAATCTGGTGCAGATCGGATGTTGTCTCACTGAGATATAACTGTAGGAATAATGTAGGTGGCGCTGTGTAGGCTATTGGCCATTATCATGGATACCTGTTCAAGGGGCGGATAATGATCAATCATAGTGATTTTGGTGCAACTCGGCTGAAATCTGTGCAATTTAGAGTCAAACATACGACAACGATGTCACTTCTTAATTCGCCATGCCACCACACCCACATCCTCTAGCAAAAATGGTTTACGATTTAAATCAAGTCAGACATATTATCTGTCTTCTAACACAGGATCATCCTGATTAGGTGAATGGTGTAAAAGAGGGAACATTCCAAGTTAAAAAAAGAGACTTCCTGTTCCGAGGGAGTGGGGCTTTGATGACATCAAAGTATGGCCACAGTGGATCGTCGGGCATCCAGCAGGGATGACTCATGCCAAGTTTCTTGCATTTTGGTCTTTCAATGTGAAAGTTATAGTGTTTGGAAATTTATGGCATGAAGCAAAAGTTTGAGGCTTGGCCATGCCACTTTAACGTATACGAAAACGCAAGCTTTAGGTAACCCAACATTTTTCAGTCAGGTCATCTGAACAGTTTCTTTTTTTTTGTGCTGAAACGTTTTGCCTTCGATCCGGAAGGCTTCATCTGTCAAAAAAAACACACAAAACTGATTGTTCCTCTAACAGCTTACTCAAAAGTGGAACAATCCAGTTCTGCTTGTGATTAGATGGTCTCTTTGGTACGCCCCTCCTCCATTGCTGGTCCTCTTCCTTGTTGACAGTCTTGTCAAACTGGTTGAAAACGTTTCAGCACCAAAAAAAAAAAAATGTCCAGATGACCTGACTGAAAAATGTTGGATTTTATACCTGGATTATTGAGCATGGACTTTGTTGTTTTCAAGCAGTACCAAGATACAGATGTTCGCCGAGTTTCGGAATTATCGGTCCAAAAATGGCTTGAGGCTGAGGTTTTAAAGTATTCTAGAGGGCGCTGTAGAGGCTATTGGCCAATTATCATGGCTTCCTGTTCAAGGGGTGTATAATGATCGATCGTACTGATTTTGGTGCACCTCGATTCCAAACTATGAAATTTAGAGCCAAGCGTATGGCGATGGCGTTACATCTGACTTCATCAAAGTTGGGGATATTTGGACAGAGGCTGAATTGAGTTCTTACATATGAAGAAACATTCTCCATAAAACAATTTTTTTAAGAACATAGAGAATGCTAAATAGAATTGCAATGTTGTAAGTAAAAATCAGCAAAGACTGGTTACACAATTGAATAGCTGCTAAGTGGCTGAGCAAGCGATGCAGAGAATATCAAACTGCTTTGGATCAAAAGACAAAATATTTTTTTCCTGTCTCTGATGACTGAATGTGTGTGTGTGTGTGTGTGCGCGTGCGTGCGTGCGAGAGAGAGAGAGATACAGTTTATCCACAAATCAGAAGCCGTGTGGGTTGCAAACACTCTAGGCAATTCCGCTTTATTTCCTGTTTTTGTGTGTGTGTGTGTGTGTGTGTGTGTGTGTATGTGTGTCACAATGTTAATGCGTAAGAGAGAACTAGAATGGAATTGTGAATGTGGGTGTTTGCTGTGTTTTGTGAGAGTGAGCATTTGAGAGGATGTGTATTCTGTTATAACAGTGTGGGTGTATGCTGGGCGGAAGCAAACAGGTCTTTTCTAAATGAGGGGGAGACTAAGAGGAGAGAGACATAAAACGATCTCCTGTGCATTCAGTATTTCAGTGACTCCTTTTTTCTTTTAGTTCATTCTGTCTTTTATCTTTGCATGTACAAAAGTACATGTTGATCACTGATTATGCTGCAAAGTTATTTTTTTACCTTATCTAGTTAGACATTCATAAATATAAGCCCAATTATATGGTCAAAACAATGTTGCTATACACTTACTCTAATAAACATGCCCAACATGCACATCGTTGTTCATATATGTATTTTTTTTTCTTCTTTCGGCAGCTCCCTTCATCAGAAGTCAACACAGCGAACTAAGGGGCCATTTACACGGTGCATATTTTGAGTGAATCTACACCTTTCTCTCTGCGGTTCTGCTGTTCATTTACACAACACCAGTGCCCCCCCTCTTTGAATCTGGAGGTTTCTGAACCCACCTTCCAGAGTGGAGGTTTTTCGCTGACCGCCCGCTGATTATATAAACATCTCCCCCTGAGGCTTTGTGTTAAACCACATGCACACATGTAGACCAACGGCATATTTCTATCAACATGGTGGCGGACAGTGCTTTCTGAACTACGACTGATGGAATATATCTTTAATCTTGTAGTTGATCGACGTCAGATTCCAGGTGCTGTGACCGACATCTAAGGTGGAAGACAAAGTCAAATCCAGTTCTAATGTCGCTGTTCATAAAACAAGGCACACGCACACGTCGCGCTGCACTATAACATTCTAAATGTACTAAATAACAAGTTTAATTAAAGATGCAAGCAGAATTGAAGGCCCTCGCAGCAAAGCGCCGCTCCGCTTTTACGGTGACTGCGGGAGCTCCAGCGACTCTGCCCAGACGTCATCGTATATAACTGAGATATAACTGTTGGAATAATCTAGGGGGTGCAATGGAGTCAAAAGTTAAACAACAATACCAACGTGTCTAGAAGTGCTCACTAATGACACACCAAAAATCTGTTGCAGATCGGACGATATATAATTGATATATAACTGTTGGAATAATCTAGGGGGTGCAATGGAGTTAAATGTTAAATAACAATACTAATGTGTCAATAAGTGCTCACTGATCATGCACTATAAATCTGGTACATACTAGATGATAATTCACTGAGATATAACTGATTAAATAATGTAGGGGCGCACTTGAGTTATATGTTAAACAAAATATCAATGTGTCTAGATATGCTCACTGATTATCCACCAAAAATCTGGTTTTGTTCGATGATATATAACTGTTGTAATAATCTAGGGGGCACACTTGAGTCAAATGTTAAAGAACAACACCAACGTGTCTAGAAGTGCGCACTGATCATGCACAAAAAATCTGGTCCAGATCGGTTGCTATATCACTGAGATGTAACTGTTGGAATAATCTAGGGGGCGCACTACAGTCATATGTTAAATCACAATACCAATGTGTCTAGAAGTGCTCACTGATGATGCACAATAAATCTGGTACAGATAGGATGATGTATCAGTGCGATATAACTGTTGTATTAATCTAAGGGGTGCACTGGAGTCAAAAGTTTAACAAGACAAATGTGTCTAGAAGTGCTCACTGATTATGCATCAAACATTTGGTTAAGAACGGATTATGTATTACTGAGATACAACTGTTGGAATAATGTAGGCGGTGCACTTGAGTCAAATGTTAAAGAACAATACTAATGTTTCTATAAGTGCTCATTGAACACGTACAATAAATCTGGTACATATTGGATTATATTTAACTGAGCTATAACTGTTAGAATGATCTAGGGAGCACACTTGAGTTAAATGTTAAACAACAATACCAATGTGTCTAGAAATGCTCATAGATAACGCCCCAAAAATCTGGTACAGATAGGATGATGTATCATTGAGATATAACTGTTGGAATAATCTAGGGGGCGAACTAGAGTCATATGTTAAACCACTATATCAATGTGTCTGAAAGTGCTCACTGATGACGCACAATAAATCTGGTGCAGATCTGATGTTGTATCACTGATCTATAACTAATCTATTACTAATTAATAATAATAATAGGTGATAATAAGTAATAATAGGTGCCTTCCATAATGCACTGCCTTCCTTGCATGTTGAACCAAAATGGCTCCATATGTTACTCAGTTTCCGTGAAGAGTTTTCTCCTATTCATTTCCTATGGTAAATTTGGCATTTTTCTTAGCGAAATATGTCACCATGGTAATGGCAAATGCCAATAAAAGTAATTGCACACTTCCCGGAGCCGGGCCGGTCGTTTTGAAATAACTTTAGTGGGGGTCCACATTGCGGTTTGGGCCGCATTAAAGTTGAAAAATATATGCTTTTCAGGTGTACAATAATAAGTGGGCAGTCATCAACTAATTCCTGGAGTTGGTGAAATATTGCATCTTTGTTCGCAAATTACGTCATCATGGTAACTTGAAATGCCAATAAAAGTAATAGCACACATCACGGGGCCGAGCCAGTCGTTTTGATGTAAATTTTGTGGGGGTAGACGCTGTGGTTCGGGCCACATTAACGGAGATAGAAATGTAGACATTCTTCCCAGGTGTAGAATAATAGGTGCCTGCCATGCATTAGCATGGCAGTCCCCAATAAAGAAACCCTTACTGGGTGTAGAATAATAGGTGGCTTCCATGCCTTTGCATGCGAAGCAATGCATTGCTTTCCTATGCATTGCAATGGCAGCCCCCAATAAAGAAATAAAGA
>NC_056501.1:48511476-48515536 GCF_014905685.2 Nematolebias whitei | reverse complement strand
TGCTTTCCTATGCATTGCAATGGCAGCCCCCAATAAAGAAATAAAGAAACCCTTATTGGGTGTAGCATAATAGGTGGCTTCCATGCATTTGCATGGGAAGCAGTGCACTGCTTTCCTATGCATTGCAATGGCAGCCCCCAATAAAGAAATCCTTATTGGGTGTAGAATAATAGGTGGCTTCCATGCATTTGCATGGGAAGCAGTGCCTTTCCTATGCATTGCAATGGCAGCCCCCAATAAAGAAATAAAGAAACCCTTATTGGGTGTAGAATAATAAGTGGCTTCCATGCATTTGTATGGGAAGCAGTGCCATTCCTGTGCATTGCAGTGGCAGCCCCCAATAAAGAAATAAAGTAACCCTTATTGGGTGTAGAATAATAAGTGGCTTCCATGCATTTGCATGGGAAGCAGTGCATTGCTTCACAATGCACTGCTTTCCTATGCATTGCAATGGCAGCCCCCAACTAGAAAGTTCATGGAGCTGCCAGTCTGGTGCCGATTTAATTTATTGATTTAATAGTAAAAGGCATAGATATATAAAAGCTAGATACAGCATTGACCACTAGTGCCTTTTGGCACTGACAAGCCATAGGTCCGCCATCTTGGAACGGTCGAACGCTCCACTCGCTGTAACCTGTTTGTCAGGAGCAATGAAGTATCTGTGCGTTTAATCAGTCATAGCCGAATACTAAACTCATTCTCACAATTTTTTTCCTCTGTAAAGCTTAGGCATACAGCCATTAAAGCTGAACACATGGTTCATTGTATTTAAATATTCTTGGTGGGGTTAACATTAACACTTCTTCTTCTTCTTCTTTTGGATTTTCCCTCTTCAGGGGTCACCACAGCGAGTCATCCTTCTCTACCTCACTCTGTCCTCTGCATCCTCTGTCCTCACTCCAAGTACTTTCATATCCTCTCTAACTGCATCCATATATCTCCTCTTTGGCCTTCCTCATTGTCTTTATCCTAAAAGCTGCATTTCTAACATCCTTCTACCAATATACCCATGGTCCCTCCTCTTGACATGTCCAAACCATCTCAGTTTGGTCTCCCTAACTTTATCTCCCAGTTGTTCAACCTGTGCTGTACCTCTGATTATCTCATTCCTAATCTTATCCAGCTTTGTCACTCATAAGGAGAACCTTAGAATCTTCATTTCTGCTACTTCCAGTTCTTTCTCCTGTCTTTTTGTCAATGCCACTGTCTCCAGACCATACAATATAGCTGGTCTCACCACTGTCTTGTAAACCTTCCTTTGACTTTGCTGACACCTTTTTGTCACAAATCATTCATGAGACTTTTCTCCATCCACTCCATCCTGCCTGGACTCTCTTTTTCACTTCTTTACCACATTCCCCATTTTCCTGGACAAGAGACCCCAAGTACTTGAAGTCCTACACCTTTGTGACCTCTGCTACTTGTAGCCTCACTGTTCTACCGGCCTCCCTCTTATTCACACACATGAACTCTGTCTTACTATGACTGACTTTCATTCCTATTCTTTCAAGTGCATACCTCCACCTCTCCAAGTTCTCATCCACCTGTTCCTTGTTCACACCACAGATCACAATGTCATCTGCAAACATCATCGTCCATGGGGATTCTTGCCTGACTTCATCTGTTAGTCGGTCCATCACCAGAGCAAACAAGAAGGGGCACAGAGCCGATCCTTGATACAATCCCACCACCACCTTGATGCTATCTGTCACTCCTACAGCACATCTCACCACTGTCCTGCTGTCCTCATACATGTCCTATACCAGTCTAACATACTTTTTTGCCACTCCAAATTTCCTCATGCAATACCACACCTCCTCCCTCGGCACTCTGTCATATACTTTTTCTAAATCCACAAAGACACAATGGAGTTCTTTCTGACCCTCTCTGTGCTTCTCCATCAGCATTATCAAAGCACAGATGGCATATGTGGTGCTCTTTCTTGGCATGAAACCATACTGCTGCTTACAGATAGTCACCTTGTGTCTAAGTCTTGCTTCCACAACTCTCTCCCAGATCTTCATTGTGTGGCTCATCAACTTAAGTCCCCTGTAGTTGCTACAACTTTATACATCACCCTTGCTCTTAAAATGGGCACCATCACACTTCTTCTCCATTCCTGAGGCATTTTCTCACACTCATATATGCCCTTGAATATTTGAGTCAAAAACCTCACTGCCATCTGTCCAAGACATTTCCAAACCTCCACTGGTATGTCATCAGGTCCCACTGCCTTCCCCTTCTTCATTCTTTTCAGAGCTTTCAGAGGACTTCACCCTCACTAATCTTTCCCACTTCCTGGTCCACAGTTTCTATGGCCTCTACTATTCTTTCTCTTTCATTCTCTTCATTCATTAGCTCCTCAAAGAACCCCTTCCATCTTCCCGTCACACTCTCCTCACTTGTTAGAACATTATAATTCCTATCTTTAATAAGCCTAACCTTCTGCACATCCTTTCCAGCCTGATCCCTCTGTCTTGCCAATCGGTACAAGTTCTTCTCGCCCTCTTTAGTGTCCAGTCTCCCATATAACTTATTGTACGCCCTCTGCTTTGCCTTAGCTACTTCCCTCTTTGCTCTATGTCCCATCTCCTTAAATTCCTGTCTCCTCTCTTCAGTCCTCTCACTGTCATATTTCTTCCTGGCTAATCTCTTTCTTTGAACGGCGTCCTACACTTCACTATTCCACCAACAGGTTTCCTTATCATCCATTCTCTGTCCAGAGGACACACCAAGTACCTTCCTACCTGTCTCTCTAATTACTGTTGCTGTAGTAGCCCAGTCATTTGGAAGCTCTTTCTTACTACCCAGAGCCTTTAACAGCTCCTCTCTGAATTTCTCACAGCATTCTTCCTTCTTCAGCTTCCACTATTTGGTATTCTTCTTTGATTTTACTATTTTTCTCTTCTTCACAATAACAGTCATTCTACACACAACCATCCGATGCGGTCTGGCCATGTTCTCCCCTGCCACAACCTTACAGTCCCCAATCTCCCTCAGGTTTCCTCTTCTACACAGAATGTAGTCGACCTGCGTACTCCTTCCTCCACTCTTATAGGTCACTCTATGTTCTTCCCTCTTTTGGAAATAGGTATTGACTATAGCCATTTCCATTCTCTTGGCAAAATCCACCACCATCTGTCCTTCCTGGTTTCTTTTCTCGACACCAAACCTACCCATCACTTCCTCATCCCCTCTGTTTCCTTCACCAACATGTCCATTCAGGTCTGCTCCGATCACCACTCTCTCCTCCCTGGGAATACTCTCTATCACTTCATCCAGATCTTTCCAAAATATATCTTTCTCCTCCTCATCACATCCAACCTGTGGAGCATAACCACTGATGATGTTTAGCATCAAACCTCCTACTTCTACCTTCAGGCACATCACCCTATCTGACACTCTCTTCACCTCTACTACATTCTTTACCAACTCCTCCTTCAGGACCACCCCTATTCCATTTCTCTTTCTATCCACACCATGGTAAAACAGTTTGAACCCTGCTCCAATGCTGCAAGCCTTGCTGCCCTTCCACTTGGTCTCTTGGACACATAAAACATCTACCTTTCTTTTCTGCATTATGTCAGCCAGCTCTTGACCTTTGCCTGTCATTGTCTCCACATTTAGAGTTGCAACCCTCAGTCCTAAATTCTTCACTTTCCTCTTCTCCCTCTGTTTCCTGACATGTTTCCCTCCTTGTGGTCTTCGACTAACAGTAGCACAATTTCCACCGGCACCGTTTGTCAACAGCACCGGTGGCAATCGTTGTTAACCTGGACCTTGACCTATCCAGTATGGGTTCGCTTTGATGAACTCACATTATGGTTTTGGCAAAAGTGTTTTATATCGGATGCCATTCCTGACACAACCCTCACCATTTACTTGGGCTTGGGACCGGCACAAGAGATACACTGGCTTGTGCTCCCTAGTGACTGGTTTGGGTTAACATTAACACTAATAAAATATTATGACAAGTTTTGCAAAACTCACAGTCACTGATACATTTTTATTAATATCTATCTATCTATCTATCTATCTATCTATCTATCTATCTATCTAT
>NC_056501.1:48507917-48511466 GCF_014905685.2 Nematolebias whitei | reverse complement strand
TATCTATCTATCTATCTATCTATCTATCTATCTATCTATCTATCTATTATTGTACGTTAACATCTTCACCAACTTGTTTCAGGTTCTGCTTTCCATTTGCTTGTGCGTGACATGATGAGTCACACCTCCTGTTTTGATTTGTATCGGCCTGACCTGGATACTAACAGAACTGGAATTGCACAAAAGAACTGCAGTTTGTGTGTGTAGGATTGAAAGGGAAACGCCCTGCTGTGTCTATAAGAACTGCTATGTGTTCACATAGCACTTCCTCCTCAGGCAGACGATGCAGCGCAGCGAGCAGACTTCTGAACAACTCTTCAGGTTGTATTCTCTCCATTGGAAGCGCTTTCAATGACTTAGATGCTAAGATAATTAACTGCATTATACTAATCCACTGTTTTGCTTGTGAACCTGTGAATTCTTTTGAATTATACTCATTCAGATACGTATAAAACATTCTTAAATTTCAAGGTGTGTCTGTCATATTTTGAGTACGTGTTCCTGACTCCTCTTCACAGGGAAATGAGAAACTGAATTCGGGCGGAATACAGAAGGTAAAAACCGCAACAAAATTGGAGGTCCCACCGAGATCATTTTCCGCGAATAGGAGAGGACTGTCCGGAGTCCACCACACTGACCTGTGGCCACAACTATCAACAAAAGGTAAGCAGATACCCGTTAAACACAAAATCTGCGAATTGGGTTTATTTTAGGCAAATTCTTTCAGTGTGTGGACTCCCAAAATAAATAGTATAAATAACAAGGTTGACGTCGACGGTAAGAATAAAGTAAAGTAAATAAAAAAGTAAAATACCAGCCTCAGGAATAAAACTGCGCAGTAGTCGCGCCAAACCGGAAGCCGACGGGCGTTCGGACGGAGGGGCGAAGGTTGTAGAAATAGTCTCGTATTATTTCGCCGTTTAGACCCTGTAACTCCACAGACTAAGTTCGCTGTAAACTTGTTGGGCTGGCAGCCAACTAAAAACAGTATCAATTAAGTTCGCTCACAATTGAAACGTATGTGGACGAATGCGAGGCTGGGTAGGAAATAAGTAGTATGACAGACACACAAAACCTGAATAAGAAGATAATATTAATAATAATAGCTTCAAAATAAAAACTAATTAATAATAAATACCTTTGAACTTAACAATTGATAAAAGTGAAACGAAGAAGTCACAGTGCACAGACGAGATCTGTCTTCTAAAATAAACGGGAAGTCAACACACACAATTTGAAAAAAAAAAAAAAAACTTTTAAGGGTGACCATTGTGAGGTTTTCTTGGTGTCTGAGTCCCACGTAAGTGATGAAATAAGTGGTCCGTCAGTCTGTCTTTGTTTGTTCTGTCTGTGTAATATAAGGCCACAGTGTGACTGAATAGGAAAAGAGTTCCAGAGTTCCAGAAATAATAAAACAAGACGTGTGTTGTGTGAAGTGAATTTACTGGGAGAATGGAAAAAGGTGCTGGAAGTAAAATGGCAGAGAAGTGCAGAAAGAGTTGCGGAAGTGAGAATTTTAAACCGATAAAAGAGCAAGTAGAAGTGATAAAACAGGCGTTACATGTATTGGAGTTTGACAAAAAACGGTTAAAAACACTCGTGAAAAAATTAGAGGAAGTAGACAACGCCCAGAGTGAAGAAGACGCGATAACTTTCATGTGGGCAAAAGTTAAAGAAAACTCTAGTGAGGAAGAGAAGTTTGACAAACAAAAAAGAGAAGCCAACGCCTTACAGAAAGGCAAATACAGGAAGTTGAGAGAAGCAGCCGAGTGTGGAAAACAAGAGTGGTTGAAACTGGTTTTTGTAGCCCAGGGTGTGTCTCATTTGTTGCATACAGAGAATACAGAGGAGGAAGTGGTTAAACCAGCTCCCCCTCCTTACACCTCAGGCAGCAACCCATCAGCACCTCCCACTAAGGGAATGTATCCACTTTATCAGATTCAACAAGGTTTAGTACACGTAGGAGAGGAACATGACTTACCTAACCTGACTCCTTCATCATTGACGTCTGACAAACCTGAACATCAGTACACCAAACCCACCAGTACACCCTTATACCCATCTCTATCACACCACATACTCCCAAATGCAACAGCTTCCCTGGTAAAAGGGAAAAACCCAGAGGATGCCTCACAGTTCGTGACTAAAGATGAGTTGGGGTCTATTGACTCTTGTGAGTACAGACAGCTTGTGAGGCCTCTTGTTCCTTCTCTGCGCGCTCCTCTCCGCCCTGAGCAGTCGGGGCCTCCCCTTCACAGCCTTTGTGAGGGAGAAGGTGCCCCCACTGGGGTGCAGGGCTGGCAGAACCGCGCGATACTGGTGCAGGAGTCTCCTTGTCCTACTCACAACTCACTTGACACACCTCACCCATATCCAACCACACTTAACCCTTTCTGGCCACGTACAATAAGAGTTACAGCCGATCTGGCGGCCACCGTCCCACTTGAAACGCCCCTTACTTCTAAACCCACTGAAAATGTAGACCCCTCTATGATACCACTATCCAGCTCCGGATCTTATCCATTGCTGGTCACAGGTAATCAGATACGTTATAAACCGTTGGCATTGGGTGACGTACAGGCGTTGGTAGATAAACTCCCGCCTCTGATAGAAGGAGGAAGTAAGTGGTTGAATGCGGTAGATTTACTTACAAAAGGAGTAAACCTGGCTGTGGGAGACATGAGGGCACTTTTGGGTAGATGTGTCACTTCCACTAGGATGGATGAAATCGAAAGAGCGGCTGGGTGGGATCGTAACATGCCAGACTCAACCTGTATGTCCCAGCAGTATCAGAGATTTGCGGCTGCCCTTAGACAAACCTATCCCCTTCCTGAAGGGACAGGGGTCCCTAAATTTCTCTGGAAAACAGGCCAGAATCCCACCGCGTACTTGGAGTTGTGTAAACAGGAATGGTATGACAGGACTCTCTGCCATGGTCAGACAGCCACCCAAAAACAGTTCTTCCGACAAGCAATCCTTGATGGAGTGCCAGCGGCCGTTAGTAAAGCAATGAGAACCAATCCTGATTTGCCCTCCGCTGATGCCACCCAATGGGAGCGTCATCTGATTCACCACCTACAATGCGCCGCTGATGAGGAAAACAAAAACTCTACTGAATTAAAAGACATGCAAACTCAGCTCTTAAAACTGCAGTTGAAACAGGCCAGAGACGTAGTTCAGTCTAAAAAAGAACCAAAACAGATGGTACAGGCTGAACCAACTTACCAGTGTCCTGTAACTATCCAAACACCACCTCCTGTTGCATATCCTCGGGGGCGGTCTAGAGGACAATGGGGAGGGAGAGGGAGCTTTCGGGGCAGAGGTTTCGGCCGTGGTTACACACAGGGAAACAGAGCACAAGATGTCTGCCATTACTGTCAGAAGCCAGACCATTGGGCTCGTGACTGTTACCACAAGCAGGCCCACGCCCAAAGAGAAGGAGCACATTCCCACTCAGCTCCCAACCACCAGATGGCGCCACAGGCACCGAACCCTGGAATGCAGGGTCCACCTCGCACGACACCAGGTGGATATTATCAGCAATGACAC
>NC_056501.1:48496359-48507817 GCF_014905685.2 Nematolebias whitei | reverse complement strand
CAGCAAGGCAGGCTGCAGGCAGTGGGACCCTTACAGTACCCCCCCCCTCAAGAATCGCCACCTGGTGACCTGAGGCGCTTCTCGGGGTGGTCTCTGTAGAACCTGGAAATCAAACTGGGGTCAAGGATAAAGGACCTGGGGATCCATGACCTCTCCTCAGGACCGTACCCCTCCCAATCGACCAGGTATTGGAAACCAATACCCCTGCGCCTCACGTCCAAGATGGAGCGGACGGAGAACGCAGGGTGGTTGTCGATCAGGCGAGGCGGCGGAGGGAGGTCAGATGGAGGACACAGGGGACTGAGGGAGACAGGTTTCACTTGTGAAACGTGGAACGTGGGATGGATGCGCATGGCCCTGGGGAGCTGGAGGCGGACCACAGAGGGGTTGATGATACGGGTGATGGGAAAAGGACCAATGAAGCGGGGGGCCAGTTTGCGAGGGGTGTCCCGCAGCTTAATGTCCTTGGTGGACAGCCAAACTTGCTGGCCGACCTGGTAGGCGGGCGTCTCTGAATGGTGGCGGTCAGCAAACCGTTTTGCCTGGGCTGCGGTCCTAAGGAGGGCTGCTTTGGCCTGGCGCCAGATGCGACGGCAACGCCTGAAGTGGTGCTGGACGGATGGGACCGAACAGTCTGTTTCAGAGTCAGGAAACAAGGGAGGATGGTAGCCTAAGGAGGCTTCAAAGGGGGACATGCCGGTGGCAGAGGAACGGAGGGAGTTATGTGCATACTCCACCCAAACTAAGTGCTGGCTCCAGGACGAAGGGTTAGACTCGACCAGGCAACGCAGTGTGGACTCCAGCTCCTGATTGCAGCGCTCGGCTTGTCCGTTGGCCTGGGGATGGTAACCAGAGGTGAGGCTAACGGACGTCCCGAGCGACTTGCAAAAGGAGTGCCAGACCTGGGAGATGAACTGCGGGCCTCGGTCAGAGACAATGTCCGACGGGATCCCATGGAGCCTAAACACGTGGAGGGTGAGTAACTGGGCAGTCTCAAGGGCAGAGGGGAGCTTAGGGAGGGGAACAAAATGCGCGGCCTTTGAGAAGCGGTCAACCACCGTGAGGATGGTGGTGTTGCCGTCAGATGGTGGAAGGCCGGTAACGAAATCAAGGGCAATGTGGGACCAAGGGCGACTAGGGGTCGGGAGGGGGAGCAAAGGGCCAGCCGGGGGTTGAGTACCGGACTTGTTTCTGGCACAGACAGGGCAGGCAGAAACAAAGTCCTTGATGTCTGAATTCATGGAGGGCCACCAGAAATGGGTCTTGGTAAGGGAGAGCATGCGGTTGACTCCGGGGTGACAGGAAAGCTTATTAGAGTGAAGCCATTGGAGCACCTGGGACCGCACGCTGGAGGGGACGAAGAGGGTGCCGGGGGGACCACCACCAGGGTCTGGTTTGGAGAGGAGGGCCTGTTGGACGGTGGCAGTGATGGGCCAAGAAAGAGAGCCCACAATGTAGGACGAAGGGATAATCGAATCAGAAAGCTCGGGCGAGTCTGGTGGAGCAAACTGCCTGGACAGGGCGTCAGGTTTAATGTTCTTGGAGCCCGGGCGGAAGGTCAAAACAAAATTGAAACGATTAAAGAAAAGCGACCAACGGGCCTGACGGGGGGTCAGACGCTTGGCGTTCCGGAGGTAGATTAAGTTCTTATGGTCAGTCCAGATTAAAAAAGGTGTCTCAGTGCCTTCCAGCCAGTGCCGCCATTCCTCGAGAGCGAGTTTGACCGCCAAAAGCTCGCGGTTGCCCACATCGTAATTTCGCTCAGCTTGGGAAAGACGACGAGAGAAAAAGGCGCAGGGATGGACCTTGTTGTCCAGAGGAGACCATTGGGAGAGGACCGCCCCAACCCCAGTGTCAGAGGCGTCCACTTCCAAAATAAACTGGTGCGCGGGGTCAGGATGGCAGAGGATGGGCGCCGAGGAAAAGAGGGACTTAAGCTTCGAGAAGGCGGCTTCAGCCTCCGGGGTCCAGTGAAAGGCTCGGGCAGTCGAAGTGAGCTGAGACAGGGGGGCGGCGACACGACTGTAATCTTTTATAAATCGTCTATAGAAATTCGCAAACCCCAGGAAGCGTTGTAACTGCTTCCTGGACTCGGGGGTCGGCCAGTCGACTACCGCCCTGGTCTTTTCAGGGTCGGTTCGGCAACGACCACCCTCAAAAATAAAACCTAGAAAAGAGACAGTGGAGGTGTTAAACTTGCACTTCTCAGCTTTAACGAATAATTGGTTCTCCAGCAGCCGCTGAAGAACCAAACGAACGTGGGCCGTGTGTTGAGCTGGGTCGCGAGAATAAATAAGAATATCATCCAAATAAACGAACACAAAATTACCAATAAAGTCGCGCAGGACGTCATTAACGAGCGCCTGAAAAATTGCGGGGGCATTGGTTAACCCAAAGGGCATAACTAAATATTCGAAGTGGCCCAGAGGAGTGCGAAAAGCGGTCTTCCACTCGTCGCCCTCTTTAATACAGACGAGGTGGTACGCGTTTCGGAGATCAAGTTTAGAAAAGCAGGAAGCAGACTGTTACTGCTCCTGAAGTGAGTCAATAAGAGGAAGAGGGTATTTATTTTTAACTGTTATGTTATTTAAACCGCGATAATCTATACATGGCCGGAGTGACTTATCTTTTTTAGAAACAAAGAAAAAACCCGCTCCCACAGGGGAGGTCGAGGGTCTAATGATGCCTGAGGCAAGAGATTCATTAATATAGTTAGTCATAGACTCCCTCTCAGGACCAGAAAGGTTGTAGAGTCTGCTTGACGGCAAGGGGGCGCCAGGTAACAAGTCAATCGCGCAGTCGTAGGGACGATGAGGAGGAAGTGACAAAGCGCGTAGTTTACTAAAGACAGCCGCCAGGTCGCGGTATTCTACAGGAACAGAGGAAAGATTGATCTCCTCTAGAGGAGGCGTGTCACGAGGGGACGCTTTAACAGCGGAGCGTAGACAATTGCTGAGGCACTTGTCGCTCCATTTATCAACACAGCCGCGCTCCCAGTTAATAACTGGGTTATGGTTACGAAGCCAAGGGAAACCTAGAATTACTTGAGGAGTATGAGAATTGAAAACGAAGAAATCAGTCATTTCATGATGATTTCCCGACATAATGACATGTAACTCTGTGGTCTTTAAATTAATACGGGTCAGCGTGTCTCCGGTTAAGCCGGCGACAGAAATTGACGGAATTTCGCGAGTCGGAAGAGAATATTCCTTAACTAAATCAGAGCTAATCAAATTTTGTTCAGCGCCTGAGTCAATAAGAGCTGAAAAAGAAAAGCGACGGTTTTGTGTTTGAATGACCATGGGAAGTAACAATTTAAATGGGGAGGTTAACGCAGACGTTCCCACCAGTAACTCCCGCTTTACTGGTGGAAGTTCTCGTTTCCCCGAAACGGACAGTGGGGCAGAAAGTGACCGGAATTACCACAATAAATGCAGAGACGGGCAGATACACGCCGCTGTCTCTCTGCAGGAGTCAGCCGTGCACGCCCCACCTGCATAGGCTCGGGGGAGCGATCCCGTGAAGGGAAAGGAGATGATTGGCTGTGACCAGGAAGCATGGAAGACTGGGAGTTGTAGTTCACAGGGGGCTGTCTCGAAGAAAAGGACTCGTAGCGAGGGGTCGTAAACCCAGAAGTGGGAGAATTGTGGGAAACGTAGTGCTGAGGTGCAGGCTTGGGCTCACCTGGAGGAGTCGGAAACCCGGAAGTCCAAGGTCGATGGGAACTGTAGTTTGTTTCTCTACGTCTCTCCCGGAAGCGGTCGTCGATTGAGATGGCAAGGTCTATCAGCTTGTCAAAAGTCTCGGGCTCATCTCGCGTGGCCAGCTGGTCTTTGAGAAAATCAGAGAGAGTGTTAAGGAAAATACCTTGGAGGGCGGGCTCGTCCCATCCTGTTTGGGCAGCAAGGATCCGAAACTCCAGAGCGAACTCCGAGGCATTACGACGGCCCTGTCGTAAGTTCAACAATCGCTTGGCGGCATTTGAAGCCTGCAGGGGACGGTCAAAAATCCTGCGAAACTCCCGAAGAAAGAGGGCATAGGAAGCATTGGAGTTATCATGACTCAAGAGGAATGAGTGAGCCCACCGGAGAGCGTTACCTTTGAGCTGGCTTACGAAGAATGTGATTTTGGCTGAGTCCGACGAGAACTGGGAGGGAGCCCTCTCGAAGGCGAGTCGGCACTGGAGCAAGAAGCCGCCACATTGGTCAGGGTCTCCGGTGAAAAACTCAGAGGGTTTAATGAAAATTTGTTGGGCAGGAGGAGTGGGACCAAGAGCCACGGGGGCTGACGGAACGACTGGAGCTGGGGAGGCAGAAGCTTGCAGCTGACGTTTAATGGAATAAATCATACCTCCGAGCTCCTGAAGGTTGGACTGGACCGTGGTCTGGTGAGTCAGCACCTGATGAATTACTTTGTCCATCCTGTCGATCCGCTCCTCCGCGGGAACGGGGGAGGTCTGCTCGCTCTTGGTCTCATTCTGGGTCTGTTGTGGCTGGAGCATTTCTGTTAGGAGTGCGCGGGGAACCCAGATGATATGAGACCCAGAACGAGGCAGACACAGGGGAAATACAAAAGAACAGTGTTTATTATTTACAGTGAGTTAAATGACATCCACAGGCTGCTGGTCTGAGGCTCCTGGAAAGAGGGACGACAGGTTATTAGCTGTCCAATGGGGAAGGCCCAAGTTGTTTGTTTAAAGAGTGTTTGTCCTTACAGTCCAACCCGAAGGGGAGAGCTGGTCCTTCAGTCCAAGGCGAGCGAGCAGCAGAGGGAAATCCACAAGAGTCCAAAAGGGGAATGAGGAAGGCTGGCACTGGAGGCAAAAGAGGCACGAGGAATACCTGAGAGGCCTAGGGATCCAAATCAGGTCACGAGGGAATCCAAAGAGCACGAGGAACCAGGAAACTGGAAAAAAGAGCAAAAGGTGAACAAATTCTTTTCACCAAGACATTTGCCTCACAACAGTACAATACCATAAGAGGTGATATGCTCCAGCGTTGAATCACACCGGACTGCAGCCTTAAGTAGATGGAGAGGCTCATCAGGCTGATGGCCGCCAGGTGTTGGTAATCAGCGGCCATCAGCAAGGCAGGCTGCAGGCAGTGGGACCCTTACACCGCTGCAATACCAAGGGTGTGAAGCTCATTCACAAAAAAAATAAAATAAATACTGCTACTTTTTTCATTTTCAAGCTAAAGGCCAATTTTAGAAACTCAAATCTGACACCAAACATATTTTTTGGGTCACAGGTCTCATTTGTTGTTCTCTGTCGTGCTCTCAACATCCTAATCAAGCAATAGAAGTATTTTATTCCTCACATTTCCCTGGGGGCCTGATAAGATGTCAATGAGGGCCACATTACCAGAACTAAACCTATTTGTTGTTTTAGTGATATTCACTCCTCCCCACCTTTTAAAATGCCCATCTTATTCTCCTGATCCAGACTTTCACACTGAGTTTGATCAAAAAAACTACACTAACATATATTCCCAACAAACTAGATATTTTACTCACTAATTAAGCCGTTATCTTTTCCAGACACACTTATTTAACAAGCAATCCCTTCGTGGGTCGTTCAAAAATTCCACTCATTCTTCTTAACCCCTCTCTCATTCTTTTTTCTTATGCGCAGCCTCACACCTCGCGAGGACTTCCTTCTAATATCCTGATGCATGCTCAATAATCCAGGTAGAAAAATAAAAAAAAAAGTTAAATCTGGTCCTTTGGACATTCAGAAAAAAAAAGTTGTAGAAAGATTTCGTCTTTCTTCCGAAAGACTTCTTCAGTCTGAGGTGCTGTATTCAGCTCAGTCTTATAAATAGCACCTTCTCAGAGTGGATCAACCAGTTTGCTGCTCACAGCCAGAAACCAACTGCTCACATGATCTATGAGCTCCATCAGCCTAACGATGGATCATTAGCACACTGATTGCTGTTTACTATTCACAGAGGGCTGAGTGATACTAGCAATCACAGCATTGTAAGAGGGGGACAGTTGAACAGGTCAACAGTTGTTAAACAAAATACATTACGGCAAAGACTGGTTCATCCCAAAGATCCAGTCCCCCAGCACAAACAGAGTAATATTGTGTATGCTGTTCAGTCTCAGGAGGGCTGTGGTCAGTCTTACATCGGGGAAACTAAACAGCCACTGGCCAAAAGGATGGCCCAGCACAGAAGATCAACATCATCAGGCCAGGATTCTGCGGTCTACACTCATCTCCAGGCCAGCGGTCACTCTTTTAGGGATGAAGATGTTCACATCCTGGACAGAGAGGAACGATGGTTTGAGAGAGGAGTAAAGGAGGCCATCTTTGTGAAAATAAATTGTCCATCATTAAACAGGGGTGGAGGCCTCCGGGTTCAACTGTCCCCCTCTTACAATGCTGTTATTGCTAGTATCACTCAGCCCTCTGTGAATAGTAAACAGCCATCAGGTGCTAATGATCCATTGTTAGGCTGATGGTCCTTCTTGATCATGTGATCAGCTGGTTTTGGTTGTCAGCAGCAAAACTGGTTGATCCACTCTGAAAAGGTGCTATTTATAAGACTGAGCTGAATACAGCACCTCAGACTGAGGAAGTCTTTCAGATGAAAGACAAAACCTTTCTACATTTTTTTTGTTTGTTTTGTTTTTTGAATGTCCAGAGGACCAGATTTAACTTTTTTGGACTTCCTTCTAAGCTCTACCCCGTGTGTGTGTGTGCGTGCGTGTGTGTGTGTGCGTGCGTGCGTGTGTGTGTGTGTGTGTGTGTGTGTGTGTGTGTGGCTGTGTGTGTGTGAGAGAGAGAGACAAGAGTGGAAAGGTTGACAATTTTAAGATGTTAGCAGGTGACATTAAGATGACAGAGGTCAGGCAACAGATGGGGCAGAGTATAAAAAGTGAAAGCAAGGACGGCCTTACTTCTCTGTAGCTCTCGATCTCTCTTTGTGTGTGTGTGACATAGAGACACCTTTGGTTTCAGAAGTAATGTGACATTCTCACATAAAGCCTGCCAGGTTCAAGTTTATTGTTCAGCATGCAGACATCTCATCAACTTAGGATCACCATCCAAGTTTCAAATATGCCAGAGTTCTGTTGGTTCTCTTGAACATTGATACATTGGGTTTCAGATGTCAGACAATTAAAATATGAGGTCAAAGGATACATCTATAAGAAAAGGGCAGATAAGTGCCATATTCTAAGTAACATCAATGTTCATGCTCAATAATGCAGGTAAAAATTCCAAAAAAGTTAAGTTATTTCACGTGACTTAACTTTGCTGGATTGTAACCGTTTCTTTATGTTATTTCAGGTGTGGGCTTATAGGTTTGCATATTACATACTTTACATATTACTTATCAGGTCCTTATTACTGTTTACCAATTATTTTTGCATTTTGGGGTTTGCTGCCATTTTTGATCAATTCTCCAGATCTGTTTTTGTATACTGTTAACATATCTTGCCTGTTTAAAAAAAAGTGTTTTAAAAAGTGTGAAGTTGTCCCTAGTTTCCCACCGGCCAATGAACCTGGGTGAGAGCAAGAGAGACGCTCTTAACAATTCATATATTCAACCTTTATTTAGACAAGTTAATCCCATTGAGCCTGGGGACTCATTTACAAGAAAGACCTGATTTGTTAACAAAGAGTGATGACAACAATGGATAACAATGACAACAATAGACAGTCATAAATATGCATAGACATACAAATTTAAGTTTTTTTTTAATCTTTTACAAATTCAAGCAAAATAGCAACTAAAAGGACAATCAAGAGGAATAGTAGCAAAAAAAAAAAAACCCTGCTAGATTATAATGTGATTTAGAAAACTAACAAACTAAAAACAGGAAAATGTCTGCATTGGTTTTTGCCAGGAACTTAACAGAGTTTTGAAGTCACTTAGAGGTCAAGGTCGGGAGCTTCAGATCTTTTTGCAAGATATTCCAGTAAACAGGAGCGGCAAAGCGCTGCAAAGGCCTATTGTAATTGCTCTGTTTTTTTATTATTATCATTGGGGGCTGCCAATGCCAGAAGAAATGCACTGCCCCCCATGCAAATGCATGGAAGCCACCTATTATTCTACACCCAATAAGGGTTTCTTTATTTATTTATTATTATTCCACCTCCGTTAATGCGGCCTGAACCGCAACATGGACCCCCACAAAAGTTATATCAAAACGACCGGCCCAGCTCCAAGATGTGTGCTATTTTTTCATTGGCAATTGGAGTTACCATGGTGACCTATTTTGCTAACAAAAATGCCAAATTTCCCATAGGAAATGAATGGGAGAAGACTTTTCAAAGAAACTGAGTAACGTGGGGAGCCATTTTGGTTCAATATGCAAGGCAGTGCATTGCATGTTAATTATCCTAATAGTCCTAAGGTAGCTAATTAGCCTGCATTGCCTTGCAAAGCAAAGCAATGCATCAGAAATATAACCTGCCAGTTTGATTCAAGATGGCTGCTATAGCTACCTCAGCATACATAAAATTGACTATAACTCAGTCATTCTTTTTTGATATTGAACTACAAAACAGAAAATCATTATTGAATTTGTTTGAAACTCACAGAAAGTAATCACCAGACATATTTCTAGAGCTGGTTAACATTTGGAGCCATTTAGATTCAAGATGGCTGCCATAGCTACCTCAGCAAACACTAAATTGACTATAACTTGGTCATTCTCTGAGATATTGAACTACAAAACAGAAACTTGTTGTTGGATTTGTTTGAAACTTGCAGAAAGTAATCATCCGACATATCTCTAGCGCTGGTAAACATTTGGAGCCATTTTGATTCAGGATGGCTGCCATAGCTACCTCAGCAAACATAAAATACGGCAAAATGAATAACGCTGTGAGCCATTTTGGTTCAGCATGCAAGGCAGAGCATTGCCTTGCCAAGCCATTTTGATTCAACATGCAAGTTAGGTGAAGTAGCTTTTGAAAATCAAAAGTCCAAGATGGTCGACAAAGCAAAAAAGGAAAAATACTATAAATCGGTCAATTTTAGTGATATTGAGCTGAAACTTGGTGTGGTGATAGCTGGGAATGTTTCCTATGAAATGCTGTACCAAAATAAAAAATCCAAGATGGCCACCAAAGCTACTTTCAAATTGCTTTAACTCAGCCATTTTTATACATAGAGAGCTGAAATTTGGTGAGGTTGTAGCTGAGAACACGCTCTATCATATAAAGAATCCAATCAAAAATCCAAGATGGCCACCTTAGCTAAAAGAGAAAAAAACACCATAACTCAGCAATTTTTAGAGCTATTCAGCTGAAACTTGGCAAATTGGTATTTGAGAATGATCACTAATAGTCTCTGATGGAAAATCTAAAATGGCCGCCTTAGCTAAAAGAGAAAAAATACCATAACTCGGCCATTTTTAGAGCGATTCAGCTGAAATTTGGTGTAATGGTAGCTGATAGCAAACCCAAACACCTTTTACCATAGATATCATATAATCACTAGATTCCACATTGGCTGCTGTGGTGCATGAATTTCGGCCAACATCTTGGAGCAATCATCCTTATTTGGTTAAAATAGAAGATGTTTCAGCACTTCGCAGCTTATTTCTGTTCAAATTGACGGACTGTTGACATCAGGTCTCGGGGTATAACTTTTCACAAGTAAGATGAACATAGTATTGTTAGTATTTTGTTAATATAATATTACTGTACTGTATTTATGTCCACCAGCTGATGTGATGTTCAGTGTAACACGGTGTTCAGCTGCAATGAAGCTAACTGAGATCTGATGACAGGAATATTTTTCTAACAAGCATACTCACTATTTCAGTAGCTTTGGTTCATTATCAACCGATATGCATCAGAATTGGAGTTTTGTTTAAGTTCTAGGAAATAAAATAATGAAACTGGGGAGAATATAGGAAATAGAAAGTAAGATTGACCTCCTCTGTACAATGTTTTTGTGTAGACACAAATCTCCTGTTTTCATTTTGAAGGTTTCCCAAAGAACAAGATGTGAGGAAGAGGAGGAAGTATCTTTGAGGAGGATTCATCTGAGCAGTGAGGATTTTAAACTGGAGGATTTTGATCAAACTGATCAGACTGTCCGACTGAAGGTGAACCGATGGTACCACACCATCTCTCAAAGAGTAGGTGCATCATTATAAGTTCATTAGAGTTCATGAAGTTACATATTTTATTGTGAGTCACAAGGTGAGACACCTCCATGTGTTTATATGAACAGGTAACTATAGACTGTAAAGTTCATATTCATTATGCTTTTTCATTTCAGCTTGAAAACTGCAGGACTACAGGAACTCAACAAAGGGGGAGTGGTGGCGCAGAGGTTAGAGAGGTGGGCTTGTGATCCGAAGATCGCCGGTTCACGCCCCGGCCCCGACAACATCAAAAATTGTGGGTGGGGCAGGTGAAACACCCACACTTGCCCCCACCCTCATTCGCCCCACTCTGGGCCCATGAGCAAGGCCCTTAACCCCCACCATGTGCTCCCTAAAAAAAAAACAGGTCTCTCTTGAAAATGAGTTCTCGTGGCTCAATGAGACTAACCTGGATAAATAAAGGCTAAATGAAAAAAAAAAAAAAAAAAAAGCTGGAGCTGATCTGTCTGTGGCCTCTCAGGAACGTGCACGTCACACACACAACCTCGGCCTAATGATGTATTTCTATTTTAAACTTTTATTTTTCCATTTACCGTGTATTTATCCAGGTAGTCTCAATGAGTCATGAGAACTCATTTTCTAGAGAGACCTGTTTAGGAGCAGATGGTGGGGGTTAAGGGCCTTGCTCAGGGACCCAGAGTGGGGCAAATGAGGGTGGAGGCAATTGTGGGTGTTTCACCTTTTCCACCCACATTTTGACGTTGACAGTACTGGGAGTTGAACCTGCGACTTTCCAATCACAGGCCCATCTTCTAACCTCTGCACCACCACTCCCCCACATAACATAATATCATAATGATCATATTAAAATCTCACTTGTTTCCTTCCAGATATGTTAAACAGCTACTGGTCCTCCTGATGTTTCCAGGTGTCTGTGGTCAGTGGATAAAAAGCCTGGCATGAACAAGATGATGCTGGAGATCATCATTTGACGAGAGCTCCCACCTTATAACTGTGAAGAACAAGAGCAGCTCAGTGATTCCTTCAAGGCTCAGTGAAGGTGCTGAGAGCTGCAGAGAGGCTGATCCATGGAGCTTCAACACAGCAACCTCCAAACATGTCCACCCTCACACACATCGTCCATGAAGACACTGGACCACAGCAGCAGCACAAGACAATAAGACAGTGATAACAACGACAACAACAGACATTCACAAATGATTCAGACAAATTTAAGGTTTTTGTTTGTTTGTTTGTTTTACAATTGAAAAACAGTTTGTTATCCACTGTTGTCATCACTCTTTGTTAAAATCCAGGTCTCTCTTGTAAATGAGTCCTATTGGCTCAATGGGACTAACCTGTATCAATAAAGGTTGAATATATATGT
>NC_056501.1:48493112-48496259 GCF_014905685.2 Nematolebias whitei | reverse complement strand
CTCGTTCTGGGTCTCATATCATCTGGGTTCCCCGCGCACTCCTAACAAGCGGTGTCAAACTCATTTCTACTGAGGACCACATCAGAATAATGGTTGCCCTCAAAGGGTCAGATTCAAATTCAAAAATACTTTATTAACCCCAAAGGGAAATTATTTGTTGTTGTAACTCGTTATCCTTGTTTCATTAAGAGATGTTATAGATGCTGATGGCTGTAGTCAGGAAGGATCTCTTGTAAAGGTCCATCCCACTGTGGATCCTAAGAAACTGGCTGCAGATGCAGTCCGATCCGTCCACCCAGACTCAGCTGGCCTCTCGGTTCCTCCGGGCTGTAGGACCGCCCGAATGACTAGTAGAACTCTTCCCAGAGCTATGGCCACTCCTCCCAGCAGTCTGCTGCGCTCCTCGTCACTGCGGACAGCCAACTGTAGGTGCCGAGGGACAATCCTGTCCCTCCGCTGTCATGAGCCATGTTTCCTGCTAGTTCCAGGTTCTCAGTGGTCAGGCACTCGAGCACAGCTGGCAGGTAGATGAGAATGGATCCACAGAACATCCTTTCAACTCATTTGAGATTTGGGGCTGTAGTTGAGATATTATTTGAGCTTTTGAGATGTTAATCAGCTGTTGTTGGTTGTAGAAAACTGCCTTGTTGCCATGGTTACGCATCATAACAAATGTCCAAAACTAAAAAAAATTCAGTAAAAATCCTCCCAGCTGCACAGCATCTGATACCAGAGGAAACAATCATCCAAAAAATGTGATTTACATCCAGAAAAAGAGGAATTAAAGTTTCCCAAAGCAAAATCTCAGAATGAAAGTAACAGAGCTACTCCAACATGCAGCCTTGAGCAGCGCAATTCTAGAACTTAAATGTAAATGTTAGACAATATAAATGTAGCTAAATTTAACTAAATGTAATGTAGAATAATATATGACTCCTTAATGTTAAATAACTCTGATTTTTATTTATTTAACTTACAAATATTACATATATACATATATATTTGCATAGATGTAGGAAAATAGGTCTGCTTGCTGCTCGGTTATAACATAAAACCTTTTAACTTGTCAGGTTTGAAACCCACACTACTCCATAAATCAATTTTCAAACTTTCCAACTGAATAAGAAAAATAACAAGTTATCACATTAACTTTGTTCAAAACTTTAGGTCATATTTAAGAGGGGCAAAATGGTCCAACCAAAAATTGTGAGCTGCTAACATGTGATAGGTGTAGCATTTTACAAAAAACAATGGCTACACACAGCCTTGCAAGGGTTTACATCCAACTAATGATAGAAAATATTTACCTTCTGTAGTGAACTAGGCCTCCAACCAAAACCTGCCTCTGAAGACCTTCATGGGATAGGAACTGTTATTGCCTTGCTGTGGCTCCACCCGGCAAATGCCCTATAACTGCTGAGAAAGTTTGTTCTGTGGAACGGATTATCTCACGACTTCTGCCGAGTCGCAGCCGCCCCGAGGAGACACTGAAAGGTAGCATGCCAGGGACCTCTTGACCGCAGCTGACCCATTCTCCGCCAAGGTAAAGAGTCGTCACTGGCTTCACTACAAGTGTACCACGGCGAGCTGCGTTTGAAAGGAGCGTGTTGTTCTGGTCTACAGACTTACATCTACCTCCACATTTTCTCTACATTTAAACTCCTTCATTTCCCATCTTTAAACTTCTATCTTGCCAGTAATTAATCCAGATGCCTTCAGAAATATCTGTTGTTTTTATTAAGTAAAACATGCCAAGTTTTATTAATCAGAACCAGATCAGTCTAATCAAGTGTACAATGTTTTGATGTTCAATTTTGATTCTGTTAATAAATGATCACATTTATTTGGATGGGTCAAAGAAAATTAACGTCTCATGTCACTGATTAAACCATCTACGCACAGGACCCTGTCATATATCTGTCAAGTAGCTCGAAAAAGAGAGAACCCGTTATTAAAATATGACTGTAGTGGAGCTCTGAAGCTAACCAAGCTAATCGAGCCTTTTAGCACACTACAGTGTTCTATAATCATTTCAGTACATGTAAACATTCAAAAACTCTAGTCTAGCAATTATCATTTATTAACTCATAGCTCAATAAAATCAGTAAGTTCACAGTTTCAAGTGTTTGATAGGCTAAAAATATATTCTAAAAATGCTCCTCCCTCTATATTTTTAAAAGTAAAATCAGAAAGTAGAAAACCCTTTACTGTGTTGGTAACGTTAATTAGATGTTAATAATGATAACCGATGTCAATTTGATGTCAATAAACTGTCACAGCCAGATCAGTATGAATCTTAAAGAACCTTCATTCATGGTAAATGATAACACCCTCATTTGATGCGTGATGTTCTCAGCCCAGGGAGTAGAACTGATAACTTTTTTCCCCCTGGCACTCCATTCCATTCCCCCTCATCAGGGGCATTTCCTCGGACATCTGTCCGCCATCCATCCTTCAAACCCCTGTCATTGGACTCGCAACTCCTCTATCAGCGACTCGTTTGAAGCTGCATTATCAGGGGAAAAAAAGAACAAACATATTTCTCCTATAATTATCATTATCAATATATAATTATCAATTATCATTCATTATGGGTAAGTCAATGGTTCATATTGCAGGTTCATACTCATCTGACACCTCTCTGGGAATGTTGATCACAAACTCACACAGGTGACCCCTGTGTGCACCCTTCCTTGAGCTTCTTCAGCTTAGATAATCGGAACAGGTAATAAGAGACACAAACAGCACAATATCCTGCTGGCAACCAGCCAGCCAGAGTCCATCCTTCTACCCATCATCCTATCCCTGTCAAGTTTTTCTGAATTGAGTCATCACTATCATTTAGCATTTTGTCAGCAACACTTAGTGTTTTTCTCTTTTCTCCATGCACCAGATTTCACGTCATTGATAATTGATTTATGCAACATCACTCTAAAAATGCTATGTCTTAAATCATGTTAGTAATTGTTAAAATTCATTATTATATATTTTATGTTAGTATCCATTAAAGAATAATTAATGTCTATCATGGTGCATGGTACGTACCCTGCTGGAAGCCAGGAACACTGCCTTCAGGTCTGGAAACTCAGAGGAGCTGAGTAGGACAAGAAAAGAGCTGGTTGCTGGTATTAAGAGGGCCAAGGCCAC
>NC_056501.1:48487646-48493012 GCF_014905685.2 Nematolebias whitei | reverse complement strand
GACCTTGTGTACATAATTTCGCTCCACCACATGTACCACATGAGGTGCGAATGACAATAAAGAAACTCTGACTCTAAGATTCATAACTGGCTGTGATTATCGTACCCACCACTGCACACAGTATTCACTGGTTAACTGGACATCATTAACTTCACGCAGACTCTCTCACTGGTACATTTTCATCTTTAAATCACTTCTTGGTCTGCTGCCTTCATACATCTCCTCCTACATGTCTCTGCGTGAGTGCAGCTACGGCGTGCACTCTCAGGACATTATTACCTGCAGTGTTCCCTCAATGGGGACTGAACTAGGCAAGAGGGCCTTCTCCTACTCTGCTCCTGTTTCCTGGAATAACTTACAAAAACAATTGAAGCTCTCGACCTTTGACCTCTCTAAGTGGCTTTAAGAATCTGTTGGACTCCTGGCAGGGATCAACGCAGACATGTTCCTGTTTTTAGTTTTCTACATTTGCCTTAGAATCTAGCTGTTTTTGTTACCTTTTTCTTTTAGCCATCCTATTTGTTAAAAAAAAAACAAAAAAAACTGTAGTATGACTTTTATAACTGTTTATTGTTGTTGCTGTTGTCCATTGTTGTCATCATTCTGTGTTGAAATCAGGTCTCTCTTCTAAATGAGTCCTCGAGGCTCAATGGGATTTACCTGTCTAAATAAAGGTTGAATGAAAATTTAAAAATAAGTAAAAATAGTGTATTCCAACTATGTTAGCACTTGTAAAAATCTTACCTGAGATGAAAACATTGCTATAGATTTGATTTAATCTGCCTGTAACTCTGTCACTGAACATTTTAAGTGATTTAGAAGTAAAATATCTAGCAAAGTTTTTGCTCCTTATATTATATACAATATTCCAGCCTAATTTATCATCCAAAACAACATCTAAAATTTAGCTTATCTACATTATAGAAGAATCAATAGTCATTACTCAAAATCATGAATTGTATCTTTCCTGATTATCGATATTTACTTGTATTCAGTCATCCATTACACTCTGATACCTCACTGGTTGTTCCATCTGCCCAGTTTAGGTTCTCAATTCTCCTTCTGGTATCTCCTGTAGAGAGAAAAAATGGGGAGGGTGGGTATAAAGCCATCCATCCCTGCTGAAGCACTTTATAGTTAAACAGTTCTAAAAAGCATTCACAGTAGTTGTTTCAGTTCAGCACTGCTCCAGAGACCTGTGAAGGGTTAATGATGTTCAAGATATACAAACCACATCATTTAAATAATCCTCAAAGATAATCTTTGTATAACCAGTAATTTTTTTTAAGGGACAGGCACCGGTGAAGTGAAAATTTCTCTTTTGAAAACATAAAATTACCAATTTTAATCTGTATTTCTTTATTTTAACACTAAGACTATATCTTAAACATGTAGGGCATTTGCTATGAGATAATCTCAGCTCTCATCATGACTCCTTCAAGACATTCTGTTAAATCTCATAGTTAATGTCGGCTTGTATTACCATTTAAAACTGTCCATAATTTAAAGGTGGATCCATTTATCTGTCAATTACTCGAAGGTGAATCTTCACTGGGGTACATTTTAACATATAGTGTTCGTCTGATAAAGACGATGTCCTTCCATCTCGGTAAAATATTAAGCACTCTGTGTGTGTGTGTTTGTGTGTGTATGTGTATGGGTGTGTTTGAACGTGACTTCTATTTAACCAGGCAAATACTTTTTAGGTTACCAGACGTCCCCAGCAAAGGAGGCCTAACTTTGCTAAGGAGGCCCTGCGCCTCAAAGCGTAACATACATGTGTTTTATCTGTGAGAGGAATAAAATGATTAATAGTTTTATTACCTGAAATTAAAAAAAACAAACTTACTGAGCTCTGTTACCAACCCTCGCATGAATCAGTGTTGCTTAACCTAAATAGTATACATGTTATTTATTTATGTAACTTTTAATGAATAATTCAAATGTTTAAATATTATTGTCTACTCTCCTCCTCTCCTGAGTCCAGATGAGAGCTGTCATCACCCCCAACAAACCCTGCAAATTTAATTTAATAAAAATAAGCTCTAATCTGGAATTGTTTTCCCCATCTTAAATCATCCTTCTGTCTTTAAGGGACTCTCATACGAAATGGTTTATACCACTAGTGTATTTTTATTTAATGTTTTTCAGTCTACACCTTAGATTTATCACTGTTTGTCTTTTAAGTTTAATACTTTTGTTAAATAACAAATATACATAGAGTGCTCTTTGCCAAGGACACTTAACATGTATTCAAATCACATTCTTCTCTACAAAGATTCCATTTCTACAGCCAAATCTATTTATTATTCCAGTTTAATCAGTTCAAATGAGGGTAATTCCAAGGCCCTCTTCTCCCTACTTGCAAATATTACAAAACCACCTGATTCACTTCCTCCTCATTTGTATTCCTCTGATTTTTGTAACACATTGGTATCATTATTTTCTTCAAAAATAACACATATCCACCAAAAATTGTCACCCACTGTGGCTTTAATGTCATCTGTTCCAGTTCCAGCTGCCCCTACAAATTCACTTTCTGTATTTACTCTCCTCTCAATCAATGACATCTCCAAATTAATTCCATCCATCCATCCATTGTCTTTACCCGCTTAATCCATTTTGGGTCACGGGGGTTGCTGGTGCCCATGTCCAGCAATCACTGTGCGGGGGGCAGGGTACACCCTGGACAGGTCGCAAATCCATCACAGGGCCACATAGAGACAAACGAGACAAACAACCATTCACTCTCTCACTCACACCTAGGGACAATTTAGAGTTATCAATCTGCCTAACATGCATGTTTTTGGACTGTGGGAGGAAACCGGAGAACCCGGAGAAAACCCACGCATGCACGGAGAGAACATGCAAACTCCACCCAGAAAGGCCCCTGGACCGGGGTTTGAACCAAGGACCTGCTCGCTGAGAGGCAGCAGCTCTACCAGTTGCGCCACCGTGCTGCCATCTCCAAATTAATTCAAAAATCAAAATCTTCAACTTGTCAATTAGATCCCCTTCCAACTGTTCTTGTTAAAGCTACCCTTCTCTCTCTGTCCCCTTTCATCACAGATATTGTCCATTCTTCTCTTACCACTGGTATTGTTCCCCTTGCTCTCAAAATAGCTGCTGTAACTCCAATACTCAAAAAACAGGGTTTAGATCCCAGTAATCTCAATAATTTTCGCCCCATTTCAAATCTTCCATTCATCTCCAAAATTCTTGAAAAAACAGTAGCTGCTCAACTTCATGCTCACCTGTCTTGCAATAATTTATATGAACAATTTCAATCTGGTTTCCGTCTGCTCCACAGTACTGAAACAGCACTCATTAAAATCACCAATGACCTTCTCCTTGCTGCTGATTCTGGTTTATTATCCATACTCCTGCTTGATCTGATGGCGGCCTTTGATACAATTTCACACAACATTCTTCTGGACAGACTTTCCTCACTTGGCATTGTAAATACACCTCTCAACTGGTTCCAGTCATACCTTTCAGGCCGCACTCAGTTTGTTCAGTTAAAATCTTCCATATCTCATCCTGTATCTGTTACCTCAGGTGTTCCACAGGGCTCTGTCCTGGGTCCCTTGTTGTTTATTATTTACCTTCTCCCCCTTGGTTTCATTTTTCGCAAACATCATATTCAGTTTCACTGTTATACGGATGACACCCAACTCTATCTCTCAACCAAACATAACTCAATACTTCCGCCTTCGTCTGTTGTGACTCAAGGTACCCAGTTGTAACGAGACCCAAACAACACAAGACTCGAGTTGAAAAGTGAACAGTGTTATTTATTTACAGTGGTTCTATATACATATATACACATGTAGGTTGACTGGAAAACCTGGAAGAGGAAAGACTTGGTCAGGATGGCCAGGCAAAGAGGTCAATAGAGGAAATTGATTGTGTGGTTTTGTTTTCCTCCTTACAGATGGATTTGCATAGAAAACTCTGTTGAGTCTAAGGTTTCCAGAAGGGTCCAATCCAACAGGCAGTTCAAGGCAGGCAAGTGGCTGGAGGGCAAAGGCGCAGGGAATGAGTCACAGGACTGAAGGGTTTGGGGTGTTCAAATGACCCAAGCAC
The DNA here is from genome assembly GCF_014905685.2 of Nematolebias whitei. NCBI lineage: Eukaryota > Metazoa > Chordata > Actinopteri > Cyprinodontiformes > Rivulidae > Nematolebias > Nematolebias whitei. The sequence continues at coordinate 48,488,926 of NC_056501.1, read as the reverse complement.
AGAATTTCAGGAGCACTTCACCTTAGTATTAAAGATTTAATTGAGACAAAGTTAAAGTATGCAGATATTACATGTAATCAGAATGCAGTCTGAGGAACAAAGTCAGAGCGAACCTTGCCTGGTCAATCAGCCTCGTGTTTGTTCAACTAAACTCAGTGTATGAGCGAGATTTATAGGTTTCTCATGTCCCGCCCTTTCGGGTTCGGACAGACTTGTGATTGGGTGTCAAAACCTCTTGATGGTCCGAGTGACACCATGTTCAGCTACTCAAGAGCAGATTTTATCTCCAGGGTTACTCCGAAAGCCCCAGACGGCCTTGCTCATTCTTCTACTGATAAGGGTTAATTTACGAGCTTTGTTTTGGAACACAGGACACTTACTCTCAGCTGCTTTACTCAGAGAACAAAGAAGGATCGTTTCCTGCTGCACAAACAAGTGTCATACCTGTCTCTGTTTCCCTCAGAATTATATCAAATGTGAACTTGTATGATTATCCTTAGCACTTGTAAAATTATATATAACATGAAGTAATTAGTGTATGATTATCCTTAGCAATTGTGAGATTATATATAAAACATAGTAAACACTTTTAGAATTCATGCAGGCCTGTAAATATAGTTCAAACCCTTGAATTCAGACACGCACACACCTTGTAGAAAATGTATCATTTCACATCATCAGAAAATGTCAAGGCTTGTCAAAAGATATAAAAAGATATAAAAGATATCAAATCCAACAGGACCAAAAGTGAAGCAGGAGTGGATCCAACAACAGGACGACCGTAGGTACACAAAAACAAGGTAAGTTTTCCTTCATCAACTCTAGTAATACTGGCTAGAAGCATAAATACCAAAAGAGGAATCAATGCTCCAGCGAAGAGTAGAGCTTGACTGCAGCTTTATGTAGAGTGGAAGCTCATCAGGTAGATGACTGTCAGCTGTGGGTAATCAGTGGCCATCTTGGGGCTGCAGCAAGTGCTACTCTTACATCATCCCTCACTGATTGTCTGCTTGAAATAAAACACTGGTTCACTTCAAACTTTCTTAAACAAAATTGCAATAAAACAGAACTTCTTTTAATTGGCACTATTGGTGGTGAAGGCTGCACAGAAATCTCCCCACCATCACAGACATCTACACCTCCAGATGCAGGAAGAGGGCCACCTGCATCATGAAGGACCCCACTCACCCAGCACACACACTTTTTGCCCCACTCCCCTCAGGAAGGAGGTTAAGGAGCATTAAGTGTAGAACCACTAGACTGAGGAACAGCTTCTACCC
>NC_056501.1:48481460-48487546 GCF_014905685.2 Nematolebias whitei | reverse complement strand
GCTCCACCACATGTACCACATGAGGTGTGAATGACAATAAAGAAACTGTGACTCTGACTAAATCAATACTAAATAAACTTCATAGCTTTTCCATTCCAGTTGATAACTCTTCCATCTTTCCCTCCTATCAGGTTGAGTCTGGGTGTCATCCTTGATAGCACCCTCTCCTTTTCCTCTCATGTCAATAATATCACTCGGTCAGCCTACTTTCATCTTCGAAATATTAATAGTCTCCATCCTTCCCGCACTCCACTGCTGTTCTGGTCCACAGTCTGGTCACCTCTCATTTAGATTATTGTAATTTTCTTCTTTTTGGCCTACCTCAGAAAACCCTCCATAAATTACAACTGGTCCAAAATTCAGCTGCCCCATCATTACACGGACCCCATCAATCCATCACATTACATCTGTTTTTCAACAACCTCATTGGCTTCCCATCCCATATCGCATCAACTACAAAATACTCCTCCTGTAGTGAATGCAGGGGACAGATTAACTGTCTCTTCACTACTAATTATTTTTAAAGCTAGTTCAAGCCCAAAGAATATTAATTATTTAAATACAACGGATTCTTTCTTTTTCAAGTTAAATTAATGCCATGTGACGAGATAACTGTGAGGATTGTTTAATCGGTGACATGAGACGCCATTTTTCTTTGACCCATCAGAATAAATGCGGTCATTTATTTAACAGAATCAAAATTTAACATCAAAACATGTACACATTTATTTGCTGATCTGGTTCTGATTAATAAAAACTTGGCATGCTTTACTAACAAGACAACAGAACATTTCTGAAGGCATCTAGATTACTAGCAAAAATAAAAAGTTTAAAGGAAGGAATGGATAAGTTTAAAAGTAGATGGATGGAGGAAGATGTATGTTGTTGACCAGAATTAGCACGCTTCTTCCAACACCAGTTCAAACCCCCGGTACACTCAGTGCGTGACGACTCGTTACCTTTGCAGAAGATGAATCAGCTCCGGTACAGGGTCCATTTCAACTCTACCTTTCCAGCGTCTCCCGTTAAAGCATGATGATTTACTCCGTACAACAGACAAGCTTCCTTCGAAGTTGTAGGGCGTTACGCCCAAGTGAGTTCACAGCGAGGTGCTGTGACTCAGTCAGAGATTCCACTCAGAAGTGGAAGACTCCAAGAAGACCCCGTGAAAGACTCTAGGAAGACTTCGGTCAAAGACTGAACAGTTCCAGGAAGTGTTGACTTTTAAAGAGCCCTCACTTCCGGTCATTTGGTACTTCCTGATTGGTTGAAACAACCAACAGGCGGGTGTTTCATTGATGTCAGAAGGTTATTAAAAGTCAAAAAGATAGCAGGAATGTTTAGGAACGTTTAGTACAGACAGAGGAATGTTATGGCAAAGTGAGACAAATGCAGATGCCAGTTGAAGTTATTTACTGTCTGCTAGGTTTAAAAACAAGACACTTCGTTCTAATACTTGCTTTCTGACTTTTGACCGACATCCCTGACTTCTCATTCAGACAGAAGATCAAAATGCGTAATTACTTTGTAAATAGACATTTAACTTGATTTCTAATTTAAATGAGGTTTAAAAATCATTAATACTGTTTCACAGTTGATTTAAAATGAGTGGTTCACTTAAACATTTACAAATGGTATGAACTAACACACTTTGATTATCAAGATATTCTAAAATAGTAATGATAATAAAAAAAAAAGAAGAGTGTTCTTTCAATTGATTAATTCAGGATACAATTAGACAGTCTCTGGATGAGCTCATTTGTATTTCTGGATTCAAATAAATGAAATAACAGTTCCTGTCCCATGAAGGTCTTCAGAGACAGGTTGTAGTCGGAGGCCTAGTTCACTACACTCCTTACCTTCAAAGCTGTCCACAACCTCGCTCCTCCATACCTTTCGGACCTTGTTAACATTGCTACACACATTCGTACCCTCAGATCCTCTTCTTCTATTCAGCTCATTGTTCCCCTTGCCTGTCTTGTTACTATGGGGAGCAGAGCATTCAGCCGCTCTGCTCCCCAGCTCTGGAACTCACTCCCACCTGATATTCGTAATACAGACTCACTGCCACATTTCAAAGTCAAACTCAAAACTCATCTGTTTAAAGAAGCCTACACTCTGTGATTGCAACTGCATTGTCTTATTTTAATTCTATTTTACTTGTTTTTACTGTGTGTATAATATTGTGTCTGTTTTTATGATTGACAATGTAAGGTGATCTTGAGTGCCAAGAAAGGCACCTACAAATAAAATGTATTATTATTATTTATTATTATTATTAACTTTTATAGAAATATGTCATTATAACCGTTTCTAATCTACTAATATATTTATCACAATATTCCCCAAATACTTTTACCCTGGTTGGTTTAATTTCACAGACGTGTTTGAGATCCCTCATTGATTTAATTTACTTTCACCTGTAATAATTTAAAATCTTGCAAAAAAATAAAATAAAATAAAATAAAAAACAAGGTCAGACAACACTTGTAGTCGTCCTATTTATCTAGGCAACAAGGCTCCAGTCAGTCTATACTCCAGACACAATGATACGATAATCCACACACATGATACTGTGGTAAGTGAAAAACATCTTTGACCTGTCACAGTATCTTCAGAGAGAAGATCTTTGTGTGTTCATCTACTCACAACAACTTGATTAGAGAGATTTCTGTTTTCTGTCTGGGCTCCCAGATTGAACTGTATCTCTTGGTCTTCAAAAGTTATTTAAATAAATTTATGTTAATATAAAAGGTCACTTATCAATTTATGCCTGATGTTTGATGATTTCCTCCACCTTATGTTTTATAAGTCTGTGTACATTTCCTGTCATTAAGTGACCTTGTACTAGATGGCTGCTAAAGTTATCAGTTTTCACTCTTATATATCTGTAAAGTAACTTATATTAGTTATACATTAATAAACACACACTATCATTCATACAGCAGACACTCACACTCCAGCATCATTCATGTAACAAATATACATGACATCCTGATGCATGCTCAATAACCCAGGTAGAAAAATCCAAAAAAGTTCAATCTGGTCCTCTGGACATTCAAAAAAAAAAAAAAAAAAACAAAGCAAAAAAATCTAGAAACGTTTCATCTCTCATCCAAGAGACTTCCTCAGTCTGAGGAGCTGTTTTCAGCTCAGTCTCTTAAATAGCACCTTCTCAGAGTGGATCAACCAGTTTGCTGCTGACAACCAAAACCAGCTGATCACATGCTCAAGAAGAACCATCAGCCTAACAATGGGTCATTAGCACACTGATGTGATGAATAAGTAAACTAAGGACCCAGAAATGCTACCAACACACAAAAATCATTTACAGGTTTTATTTTAAATGAAGACTGCAGCTCTGGACACTGGACCTCAGGGACTGATTTGCAGATCTGAAGCAGAGAGAGGCAGGTGAGTGACAGGGGCAAGGCAGGTCAATATTAGCTCAGAAAGATTAGACCAACCTGTCAAGGATTAGGACATCCCAGGAAGAGCACTGTCCAAGCAAATGGTCCAGATAGATGATGAGGTCTTCACAGAACAAAGGGGCTAGAGAAATCGGCAGGCTGAGCAGAATCCAGAGGGCCAGGCAGGGGTCAAACCATAAGATCCGAGAGCAACAACTTGTCAGGCAGAGGAGCAGTCAGAGCAAAGTAAAAAGCCAGGCAGGGGTCAAAACCTTGAGATCAGAGAGCAAACGTTGGCAGACAAGGATCAGGCATAAACAGGGGTTCAGAAAAGGCAGAAATGGGTCAGGTTCTTTAAAGAGCTTGGTTTGGCTTGGCTTGAAAAGGCTGGATCTCTTTGGCTGAAAGCTTCAGATAATCTGGCACTGGTGCAGTGGCTGAGAGAGGCTTTTAAACAGCTTGAGATAATTAGGCAGACACAGGTGAGCTGTGTTAAGTGATTGGAGTTGAGGGAGAGCAACAAAAAAAAAGGAAACATGACATGAACAGTCCAGAAAACATGAATCATGACAGTACCTCCTCCTTAACGTCCGGCACCTGACGGACCACCTGGTAGATCTGGATGTGCTCTGTGAAATTCACGAATGAGTGACTTATCTAGAATATGTCGGGCAGGAACCCAGGAGCGCTCCTCCGGTCCATAACCCTCCCAATCAACAAGATAGTGGAGACCTCTACCCCATCTTCTGGACCGAAGGAGACGTCGCACCGCATAAGCAGGGTCTCCATCAAGGAGCTGGGTGGGAGGAGGGGGTCTGGAAGGGGGAATGAAACGGCATGACTTGAATTGTTTGACCCGTGACACATGAAATGTGGGATGGATGCGCAGGGCACGTGGGAGGTGTAAGCGAACAGCAACAGGATTGATAATCTTTGCAATGGGAAATGGACCAATGAACCTAGGAGCCAGCTTACGGTTCTCCACCTTGAGAGGGAGGTCTTTGGTGGAGAGCCATACCCTCTGCCCCTCCTGGTATGCTGGGGCCGGGACACGGTGACGGTTGGCACAGCGAGAGTAGACTGCTGAGACAGACTTGAGGGTTCTGTGGGCTCTCTTCCAAACACGATGACATCGCCGCGCCATGGTGTGAGCAGAGGGGACAGTGGCCTCCTTCTCCTGTACAGAAAAACAGGGGGTTGGTAGCCATATACCACTTTGAAGGGAGACAGACCAGTGGCACAAGATGGTAAGCAGTTAAGGGCAAATTCAATCCATGGCAAGTTCTCAGACCACTTAGAAGGATCTTGCTGACAGAGAGCTCTGAGTTTGGTCTCAATCTCCTGATTAGCTCTTTCTGTCTGACCATCAGTCTGGTGATGAAAACCAGAGGAAAGACTGCGATTGATGCCAAGCAGACTGCAGAGCTCTCCCCAGAACTGGGAGACAAATTGTGGACCCCTGTCCGAGACAATGTCACATGGTAGGCCATGAAGACGAAAAACTTCACGGGCCAAGACTGAGCTTAACTCTTTAGCAGAGGGGAGCTTCTTGAGGGGAACAAGGTGAGTCATCTTGGAAAAACGATCAATTATAGTAAGCAAGACAGTGAATGAGTTGGATTCTGGCAAACCCGTGACGAAGTCCATTGCAATGCACGCCCATGGTCTATGGGGAATAGGAAGTGGTCGGAGTAGCCCAGATGGTGGCCTCCTGGAGGGTTTGACTTGAGCACATGTTTGACAGGAGGTAACAAAATCTTTGACATCCTGGACCAAGTTCTTCCACCAAAAACTGCTCCGAACCACTGACAGTGTCCTGCTAATTCCTGGGTGGCAAAACAGACGAGATGAATGACAGAAGATCAGTACCTCTGAGACAATGTGATCTGGGACAAACAAACGATTAGTAGGACAATACTTGGGAACAGGAAGGTCATGGTGGGCCTCCTCAATCCTCCTCTCCAGATCCAAACGAGTGACCCCCAACCTTACAGACTGAGGAAGAATGAAAACCTCACCACCGGTTTGTTCCTCCCCAGCTGGCTCATGTAGCCGAGAAAGAGCATCAGGTTTTGCATTCTTGGACCCGGGTCTGAAAGATAAGGAGAAGTTGAAACGACTGAAAAACAGAGCCCACCTGGCCTGTCTAGGGTTAAGCCTCTTGGCAGTCTTTAGGTACTCAAGATTCTTATGGTCCGTCCATATGATAAATGGATGCATTGCTCCCTCCAGCCAATGACGCCACTCCTCTAATGCTAGTTTGACTGCCAACAACTCTCGGTCACTAACGTCATAATTCCTCTCAGAGGCAGACAAACACCTGGAAAAAAATGCACAGGGATGGATCTTAGCATCAGAGGGAGACCGTTGACTCAGTACGGCACCCACCCCAGTATTAGAGGCGTCAACCTCAACAATGAACTGTTGAGTGGGATCAGGGGAGTGGAGAACAGGGGCGGACGTGAACAGGTCCCTGAGAAGGGTGAAAGCTTTCTTGGCTTTATCAGACCACAAAAACCTCTCCTTTGTGGATGTGAGAGCATGGAGGGGAGCAGCAATGGAACTGTAGTTCTTTATGAACCGACGATAAAAATTGGCAAATCCTAAAAACCTTTGAAGTTGGTTACGATTTTCTGGTTTGGGCCAATCTTGAACAGCAGAAACTTTAGCTGGGTC
>NC_056501.1:48477432-48481360 GCF_014905685.2 Nematolebias whitei | reverse complement strand
GGCCCCCTTGAACTTTTCAACCTTCTGCCACATTTCAGGCTTCAAACATTAAGATATAATTTTTTTTTTTTTTGTGAAGAATCAATAAGTGGGACACAATTGTGAAGTGGAATGAAATTTATTGGATGTGCCAAACTTTTTTAACAAATAAAAAACTGCAAAATGGGGCGTGCAATATTTTTCGGCCCCCTTGCGTTAATACTTTGTAGCGCCGCCTTTTGCTGCAATTACAGTGGCAAGTCGCTTGGGGTATGTCTCTATCAGTTTCCACATCAAGAGACTTAAATTCTGCCCATTCTTTTTTGCAAAACAGCTCGAGCTCAGTGAGGTTGGATGGAGAGCATTTGTGAACAGCAGTCTTCAGCTCTTTCCACAGATCCTCGATTGGATTCAGGTCTGGACTTTGACTTGGCCATTCCAACACCTGGATATATTTATTTGTGAACCATTCCATTGTAGATTTGGCTTTATGTTTTGGATCATTGTCTTGTTGGAAGATAAATCTCCATCCCAGTCTCAGGTCTCTTGCAGACTTAAACAGGTTTTCTTCCACAGGTTTTCTTCCAGAATGGTCCTGTATTTGGCCCCATCCATCTTCCTATCAATTCTCAGAACCCTGAGACTATCACAGAGCAGGTGCAATTATACGGAGACTTGATTACACACAGGTGGATTCTATTTATCATCATCAGTCATTTGGGACAACATTGGATCATTCATAGATCCTCACTGAACTTCTGGAGTGAGTTTGCTGCACTGAAAGTAAAGGGGCTGAATAATATTGCACGCCCCACTTTTCAGTTTTTTATATGTTCAAAAAGTTTGACACATCCAATAAATTTCATTCCACTTCACGATTGTGTCCCACTTGTTGTTGATTCTTCACAAAAAATTAAAATTTTATATCTTTATGTTTGAAGCCTGAAATGTGGCGAAAGGTTGAAAAGTTCAAGGGGGCCGAATACTTTTGCAAGGCACTGTATATATACATAATGATTTATTCAAACTTTAATTTACATTACAACTCGAATTACAGCTTGGCCTTTAATACAATCATTCCGGACATTCTTATAAATATATTGGACAAACCCCCCCCCCCCCCCACGTGCCTGGATGAAAGACTTCCTAACCAATCGGCTCCAATCTTTAAGACATGGTCCCCACCTCTCCTCCACTCGTACGCTGAGCACTGGCTCCCCACAGGGCTGTGTGCTGAGCCCCCTGCTGTACTGTCTCTACACCCATGACTGCAGCCCAGCCCACAACAACAACCTCATCGTTAAGTTCGCTGATGACACCACAGTGATCGGACTAATCTCTAAGTGAGATGAGACATTTTACAGACAGGAGGTCCTGGAGCTAGCAACCTGGTGCTCAGAGAAAAATCCGGCTCTGAATATCAGAAAAACCAAGGAGGTAATTATTGATTTCAGGAAGCACAGCACCAACCTAGCCCACCACGCACAATGGCGAGTGGGTGGAGTGGGTTAACACTTTCCAATTTCTTGGTGTCCATATCTCTGCTGACCAAAACTGGAAAGAGAACACCACAGCGGTCATCAAGAAGGCTCAGCAGAGACTACACTTCTTAAGAGTACTTAAGAAGCACAACCTGAACACCAAATTGCTGTTGACCTTCTACCGCTCGTCCATCGAGAGCCTGCTGACATACTGTAACTCAGTATGGTACGGCAGCTGCACCCTGGCTGACAGGGAGAGGCTTCACAGAGTAGTCAAGACAGCACAAAAGATAATTGGCTGCCCTCTCCCCTCCCTGGTTGACATTTACACATCACACTGCCTCAACAGAGCAGAAAGCATAATCAAGGACTGTTCACACCCGAGTTTTGAACTGTTTGACTTGTTACCTTCAAGGAAGCGCAACAGGTGCATCAGAACAAGAACAAACAGATTCACGAAAAGTTTTTTTCCCTAAAGCCATCACCACGCTGAACTCACACATGCACTGATTTAATAATATAACCTCCCTAACCCCTGGACTTCTATTGTGCAATACTACTGACATTTCATACTCTCAATCAGCTTAACTACCTCACTAATATCCATAATGTGCAATATAATTGTGAAATACTTGTATTTTTTTTACTTTCATAGTGCTATTATATCTATATTGCGTGTAGATGAACAGATGCTCAGATATATTCATCAATTAACACGGATTCCTCATTTTTCTGGACTGAATAAAACGTGCATTGAATTTAATGAAATGTAAACGTGAGACGTCATTTATCTTTGACCCATCAAAATGAATGCGGTCATTTATTTACAGAATCAAAGTTTAACATCAAACATTTACATTAATTTGGCAAATTATGAAAATAACAACAAAAGCAATCAATCAGGAAAAAATCATACGGCCATGATTTTTCCGTTGATTCACCACAGACATTTATGAAAACTGTACAATTATGATCAATGACCCACACGGCGGTGGATGAGCACTTTACACAGACATTTCTAACTATCTGGAAGAATATCTACTTGATAGAGAGGAGTTTTAAAGATGGGAAGGAAGTTAAAGGAGAGTAAAAGATGGTGTTTGAGGAAGAGTGTGGAACAGAACGGCACTCTCCGGGCTTTCTTCAGCTTCTTCCTTACAGTACACTTAGGTGGTGAAATCGACTCTTTTACCTGGAGATGTCTCAGGCGAGATTCCGTTTAACGCACCCTTTCAGCGTCTCCGTAGGATGCTGTTACTCGTCCGGAGTAATGGCGAGACTGTCCGACACAAGCTCACCTCAGTGGACAATGTTATAATCCCATGAAACTCGGAAGAGCCTTATCATGCTGGACTTCTGATCTCCCAACAGAACCCCACAGAACTGGGCTTCTCCGCGCAGAACTGAACTCACTTCAACTCTCACAGAACTCACAGAACTTCCAGAACTTTGACAGAACTGTGTAGACCAGGAAGTACAGACATTTTAAAGAGCTCTTTTCCCGGTTCATTCGGGAGTCTTCCCATTGGTCAGAACCGACCAGACGGGGGTGTGTTTTGTGACGTAAGAGGTTAGAAGACAGCAAGAATTGTTATGGAACATATCAGAAATGTTCTCACAGACAGAGAGAGTTTTGTTTTGGCGAGTTTGAAAAACAGGTGCCAAAACCCCCCTGTTGACGTCTGAGAGGATATAAACAAGACAGTTGTTCCAACACATGTCTGCTTCGATTCCTGACCCTGGAAAACGCACACTTGCTCATTCAAAAGCAGAAATCAGAAAATGCATAAAAATCTGTAACAGACCTTAACATGAATTCTAACTTTGCATGAGAATTAAAAATCATTACACAGTTAATAAAATTGATTAGTTCACTGCAACATCTAAAATGGTTTGAACTAAGGCACTTTGATTATCAACATTTGTAAAATAGTAATGATAATAGAACAGAGAGTGTTCTTCCACTTGAATTTTCAAGAAAGAAAGTCTCAGGATGGGTGAACCTGTATTTCTGGATTCAAATCAATGAAATGACAGTTCCTGTCCCACAAGGTTCTTAAGGTCAAGAGTTTTGACCTTAGGCTTAGTCTTGACCTCAGATTAAGTTCACTACATGCATTACATTTTTTATATTTTTAGTGTGTGTTTTTCTTAAGTAAGTTTTTGCACTGAAAAAAGAAGTGGCTCTTAATTTCATTGTACTTGCGTATAATGACAATAAAGGCATTCTGATTCTTATTCTGATTTATACAGGATGGCTTCATTGAGCCGCAAGGACTCATTTACAAGAGACCTGCTCCAGACAGAACTTATAAAGTACAGAAAAGAATAACAGGAAACAATGACAATGATAAACTACAGTAAAAATGATAGAGATTATATGAATATATATAAAAGATAATGAAATTATAAGTGTGCATGTATATATATATATATATATATATATATATATATATATAGTGGCAATA
>NC_056501.1:48475689-48477332 GCF_014905685.2 Nematolebias whitei | reverse complement strand
TTTGTTTTCAGCAAAAATCTCCACGCTGACATACGCATGTCAGTACAGATGATGGCAAATTTCAGAGAAAAATCCATCAATGAGATTAAACAGTGTGCTGTGAATGTGTTTGAGGCATGCTCTCATGCTAAGACGCCCATAGAGGTGTTTCCTGGTGTAAAGGTTAAACCCCACTCCCTAGAACTGAAAGGAAGGCGTGCATCGCCGCCTCCTCCTAAAAAAGGCGAGAAGAAGCAGTCTTTTCAAACTAACAAACCACGTCATGAAGGTGCACGCTGGGACAAAAAAGCTCCTCTTTCAGAGGATGAACGTGATTATCGTAAATGGGATGCGCGTAGGACGCAAAGATATAGGAACCAAGGTGACCCATATTCTCAGGGGAAGTCCGAAAAGGAACCCCCAAAAGACGTACCTAGCCGTCCCCCACCTCGGACGAAACGAACCGAGGCGAAAAAATCACAAAAGTTCCAGAAACAAGGCCCTACACCTCTGAGCTCGGAAGAGACAGAGAAACTACGCAGGTTTTTAGAAACTTTGAAACACACTGACAGGGGAAACCAACCTGGAGCACTATGCAGTGATGTAATCACTATTACATCTGAGGGCGCGAATGACAACATTACAGATGTCGGTGAAACACACCAAGACATTGTTGTTGATGCCTCCAACAACCCCTCATCGGATGAAGGGGGGGTAAACACACACACAAACGATGACGAGTCATCGCAAGTTGAACACTCAGAAACAGCTACTGCTGTGCTGACGGTTCAGACAAACCAAGATTACACAGACAAGGCTGAACGTGTGAAGAAGCGTCAGAAAAAACCCAAGAGGTTTCCGTGTAACTTTATCAGAAGGGGGGTCGCCAAAAAGGCGTACCTGTCAGTAACACTCGAAGGTGTCCTCACACACGAAGCACTTCTGGACGGTGGGGCAGACATAACAATTATGTCAGCTAAACTGTTCGAGGAGCTGAGGACAGCCACTGCCGGTGTTAACAGGATAATACCTCTCACTGAATGTGCTATAGAAATGCAGGGTCTCTCAGAGAAGAGGACAACCCTGACAGCTATAGCAATGGTTCACATGCAGGTTGGCAGAATGACACTATACCACCCGGTACACGTGTCCAGTGTTGACTCATTCCCATTTTTGGTTGGCCAGGATTTTATAAATCGCTTCGACGCGATTATAGATTATGGTGATCAAACGATGTGGGCCAAGGTGAGCAAACCACTGCCAATAGATATGCCTCCGAAGTATAACACAAACTGCCTAACAGCAGGTACCGCGGAAGGCGCAAAGGACTCCTCAGCCGAGGACACGAGCCCGGTGAGTACTCCTCTGAAATCATGTGAAACCAAAGAGACCCAACCGGTGGTCCAAACTCTGACCCAACAAGACAGCCTCCTCTGTGAGCTGGAGCAATCAGAGTCCACCGAACACTACCTACCACTGGTAGTTAAGGGTGTAGAGATCCAAGGATCCCACACCAACGATGCTGTTCTGTCTCTGTGGACAGATAAATCAGCAATTAACTGAGCTTTCTATGAAACCTTGGTTCACAAACACGTTGGTCTAGAACTAATTAAAAAAGCTTTCCGCTTTCCATTAGTTCCCAATAGTTCACAGGTAATGACCGC
>NC_056501.1:48472921-48475589 GCF_014905685.2 Nematolebias whitei | reverse complement strand
TCCCATACCAACGATGCTGTTCTGTCTCTGTGGACAGATAAATCAGCAATTAACTGAGCTTTCTATGAAACCTTGGTTCACAAACACGTTGGTCTAGAACTAATTAAAAAAGCTTTCCGCTTTCCATTAGTTCCCAATAGTTCACAGGTAATGACCGCTGAAGAAGTCATTAACCTAAAACTGAACTGGAACCAACGAGAACTGGTTCACCCGTTTCTCGTGATCCAAAACTTACCACATGCAACCCACATAGGCTCTGACATTTTGGTAAGGTTGGGTGTCCACGTGGACACCATCAACAAGGTGCTGTGGTCCCTAAAACCAGCCACAAAGGATCCTCCTTTGCTAGACACAACAAACCTTAAGGCTGGGCAGACCATTCCAGAGGCCTGCCAGGTTGCTAGCAACCAAACCACCACAGTACCACCTCAGGTGATTAACCTAATGGTGTGAATCCACATCATAGCTGGACAAGCTATTAGCCATAAACAGGCATATTTTCAACCTTCTCCTGCATTTTTCAATTTGGGACTGTCCGTGGAAGCCACGAACCAAGTGAGCCTTGACTCTAGGACCACATCTATTGCTGTGTGTAACACAGGCACGGATGAGGTGCTGATCCCAAAAAACACTATGCTAGGATGGTTGATTTCCACTGATTTTCATGATTTTGAACTAGGCATTCCATTTCTGGGAGGACTCCCAGATAACCTGGTACCGAGTCAAGAAACTGGGCCAGTATGGTTCACAAAACCAACACAGGCCATAGCTCTTTTCGCAACAGCTGATGTCGACCAAGGGCCTCAAACCTATGGTGTCTTACCCATAGCCAGGTCTGACGACTCAGAAAGGGATTCGTTGGAGCTCCCCAAAGAGCAAGAACCCTTATCAGTCTCATCACAGATTGAACAGGTGGTCGGCCAAGCCGACGCTCTGACATCTGATGAAGAAAGAGACAAACTTCGCCAAGTTCGTTTAAAATATGAAGTCATTTTCACCTGACCCAGACATCATCCAACTTCAGAAGTTGGATCCTGCAATTAACTCGATGATACTGTATCTGACTGACCCAGACAAATACACTCCATCGAAAGGCGAACTGGATTCCAATCCAGACCTTAAAGTCCTCTTTCAGTTGCGCAAACAGTTAAAACTACTCAAGGACAGCCTAACTTTAGCTCATGGAGCGACGTCCTCACCCGTGTTCGCCGTCTCCCATGACCGAAGGGGGGTGACGCCAGTTAGGGTAATGTTACCAGACGCGATAACATGATCAAATCTGACATTCAGAGTGAGTGGCGCACCGAAACGTCGTTTTCTAGTTGCTTAGTCACTGTCTTTGTCAATGTTGAAACGTTGTTTTACTGGTTGCTTAGTCACTGTCTTTGTCGATGTTGAGACATCGTTTAATTGGTTTTTGGTATTGTTTCTGAACACCCCAAGTAAGAATGAATTTTGTGTGTAGTTAAGTTAGAGACTAAGAGGCCTTTAACTATGCCAACATGCAGTTCATTTGTTAAAATCTAATCTTTGCGGAGTCAATGTAGATTAACGCTACCTTAAGTACCATAATCTACATTGATCTCACAACGCTTAAGCCGAACCTACTCGAACAATTCTATTCGGGGGGATAGCTAATTCTTTTTGATGAGTCTCGCCATAGACTCCAAAAACATTTATGGGGAAACCAAACACCCAATCTCAAGTCGTTTGTCTAAAAGACAACAGACTATTGAACCAAACTATATTTTGCCATGTAAAGCTAACTTAAACCAAGTTAGGAATGGAAAAATAGTTTGGAATGCCCTTCTATAGGTATAAACCCCTATAGTTACCCTTTTCAGCATGTTCCACCCCTTAACTGGTAGCTGTAGCTGTTCCCAATCATAATAGCTTACACACCAGGTGCATATAGGTTAAGGCCTTATGTAAAATCCCCTTCATAAGCCCACCTTAAACCACATAATTGCATGACACATTTGAACCAGAACGGCACCAACTGGACGTCGCCCAGAGACGACCTTCGCTGGAGGAGACCTGCAATCCTGACGTTGGTCTCCACTCTTCATCCAGTGGCCGCATCTTCAGTTCAATCCAAGGGAACCCCTCTGTATGCTGATCAATCAAGACCTCCATTCGTTGTGGATTTACCGTTGTGGATTATATGACTTTTTCCAATGGATTACAGACTCTGTTTCCAAGGGGTTAAAGCATTGCTACAATGGAATTACCAACAACATTATGGAATTACCATCAACACAATGGAATTACCAAAAACATTGTGGGATTACATCCTTTGACTTTTGTTTTCCTTGCTGGATTACATCAAGCTCAAGGACATTCGAAGGCGTAAGTTCATGTTGGAATTCATTCCCATGGACAGGCGATGATTTCCAAAGGGGGGACTGTAGTGAACTAAGCCTCAGGTCAAATCTGGCCCTGAGGGCCTTCCTGGGACAAGAACTGTATTTCATTGATTTGAGTCCAGAAACACTAAATTAAGTTCATCCAGAGACTTTCTAAGTGTGTCCTGCACTGATCAATTGAAAGAACACTCTCTTTTTTATTATCATTACTATCTTACAAAAGTCGTGATAATCAAAAGTGTGTTTAGTTCAAACCATTTTTAAATGTTGAAGTGAACTACTCATTTTAAATCAACTGTGAA
>NC_056501.1:48469758-48472821 GCF_014905685.2 Nematolebias whitei | reverse complement strand
TCTGTTTAAACAGAATACGTTTCCACAGATCAAAGTCAGCTTAGCAACCTTAACAGCGTACAATTTCAGCTTTCATAAAGACTTATGACACTATTTCAGTTTTCTGTGAGCTTCCTGAGCATCACAGACCAACACGCTTAAAACATGCAGCGTAACACAGCGTAAGTTGCAGAGCCGAGCTCCAAGCGCGCAGCTCCGGCTGCGTTTCAATCACAGCTGATAAACTGTTATTTTATCAACATGCCAACATTTAAAAATCAATTTTACACGTTTTACAGTCATTTATGAGCACGTTACGGGGCCACCAATATGTAGTAGTACATATACGAGATATATGCATACAATTTTCACGAGTTCCTCATTTTTCTGACTGTGTAATGTCGTGCATTGAATTTTAACAGAAATGCGAACGAGAGACGTTATTATCTTTGACCCATCAAATGAATGCGGTCATTTATTTTCAGAATCAAAGTTTAACATCAAACATTTACATTAATTTGGCAAAACATGAAAATAATAACAGACAAGTTTCACAGATAATGAGCTTCAATTACACGGCGGTGATTGAGGACTTAGCTTCAGATATTTCTAAATATCTGTACTGATTTTAGGAGAAAGCAGAGTTTAAGATGAAATGGAGAATTTATCTTACAGAGAGATTTGTGAGGGAATTAATCTGTTTGACCAGAAAACGTGCACGCTCCATCAGATCTCAGCTTGCTTCCGGTACACTTTAGTCGAAGAAGAAACTGTTACCTGGTTGACGATGACTCAATGTCGGTATAGAATCCTTCAGACTTTTTCAGCGTCTCCGTTGAGAGCAGCTGAAATCCTTCGAGAGTCGTGCGTGGTGTTCAAACAGAAATTATAATTCCAAAACGTCTCTGAATCATCCTGAACGCGTCTGCATCCAAGAGCTCTAACTCCATCACTCTGTGCGCTCTCTAGTTGAACTCATTTCTGAGTGCAGCAACACAGCAACCAACAAACTCCAGCAACTCCGCGTCTCAGCTTCTTGCAACTCCTTCAACTCCTTCAACTCTAACATGAACTGGGAAGTTGCCACATTTTAAATGGGTCGACTTCCGGGTCATTTGAGAGCTTTTGATTGGTCGATGGACCAGGAATAGAGGTGTGGTTTGTGATGTAAGATGTTATCATAAGTCAAGGATTGTTTTAGTGACAACAGAAAGATTATTGTAGGACTTCAGACTTCGTGGAGTCTCACACTTATTATCTTCTGAAAAAGTTTAAACATGACATTTTTCTCGGTAAACATTTTAGTTGACCGAAAACCGACCTTTAACATACTTACAAACTTGGCTCATTTCAGACAGAAAATCAAGAAAAGCATATTAACCTGATTTCTTCTTTGAATGAGGAATAAAAATCATTACTTACTGTTTATGTAAAATAAAAATGAGTAGTTCTCTTCAACCTGTAAACATTGAGTGAACTAACACAATTTGATTATCAAACATTTGTAAAACAGTGATGATTATAAAAATTGTCTTTTCTGCTTGATTAATTCAAGAAAGAGAGTCACCAGATGGCTCAAACTGTATTCAGATCAATGAAATAACAGTCTCTGTCCATCTGATAGATTTGAGGTCATCAGGGTCAGATCAGGGTCAGATCAGGTTCACTACAAAATCATTATACATTTTTTCAAAAACACAAAATTAGATAAGAGAATATAAACATACAGACATAGCCATTTTGATCCACACTCCATACCAGTAGATGGCGGTAATGCACACCTTTCGTTGTTTGCCAACCACCATAAAATCCCATGAAGAAGAAGAAGAAGTCTGGTGTCAGAAAAGACTCAGGGACTCAGACTCAGAGCTGAAAGGATGGTAGGGAGGTGCGACGCGCAATAATTTAAAACAATTTACTAATACAGCTGAATGGTTAAAAATTTGAAATTGAAAACAAAAGAAGAAAATGTAGATAAAGAAATAAAGAATCTTCGGGTGTCTGGAAGTCGACGTCGAGGGAACACCCAGGACGCTATAGGCCCTTTTCACATGACGTCAGACAACTTCCTTTTTGACTCGATGCTGTGGATCATTACTTCCGGGTCTATTCTCCCTCGAGAGACCTGTCTGGAAACTTAATGGAATTTCAACCTTTTTTTATAGGAGGTTATATTACAAGAAATAGCGCAAGCAGTGGCAGACTTAGACATTTTGGGGCCCCAGGCAAACCTTTGTAAAGGGGCCCTTCACCAAGTCAGCCTAAATGACAAAATGTACCATTTTTTGATTTATATCACCATTCCTGAGATATAAATCTGCGTCCATATGGATTTCTAGGGAAGTCAATATCTAGCTGAACAGGGCCTTTTTGGACAATAGAGCATCGTTCTTTGTCATTCAAGTCTTTTTGCCATATTGCTGGATCATCTGCCAAAACACGACCACCAGAGAGTGAAGGGACTTCTTGACTCACAGCAGGCTAAAAGGAAAAAGACGACATTATTACATTTAATACATGTGAAGGCTCTCATTTATCCAAATTTCCATAATTAAGACTGAAAGTTTTGACTTCTTTTTAAACCTTAAGACTTACACAGACTTTAAACTAAATGACTCAAATAATGTCACTTTTCATTTATATCAATTTTTACATTTTAGATAATTTAATTTATTTATCCTAGCCTTTTGATTCTGTTGTTTTAAACTAACAGTGGCATTTCTGTCCAAAGCAAACCAGTCATTATTAAAAAAACACGTTTTTGCATTATTCTGAAAGGTGTAAGTTGTGCTTTGTAATGTAATTAATGGAGGGACTATGGACCAAATAACAAAACAACAATAGTCTGATCACGTTTTAACAGTCAAATATTTTGTAAAATGGTTGAGAAAAAAAATTAATAGATAACTGTGGAATATTTTAGATCTATGCTAGTCAATGTATAGTCCGTTTATTTAATAATATAATAAACAAGCAGGGTAGGGAGGGAGCTAAAGTAGGTAAAATATAAAATCCCCTCTATCTCTCCTCGTTTACATCAGAAGATTTAGGCCGAATATCTTTTAATATTTTGATACAGAAAGA
>NC_056501.1:48466705-48469658 GCF_014905685.2 Nematolebias whitei | reverse complement strand
GCACCTGTAGCCCATTTCCTGCACACGCCTGTGCACGGTGGCTCTGGATGTTTCTACTCCAGACTCAGTCCACTGCTTCCGCAGGTCCCCCAAGGTCTGGAATCGGCCCTTCTCCACAATCCTCCTCAGGGTCCGGTCACCTCTTCTCGTTGTGCAGCGTTTTCTGCCACACTTTTCCCTTCCCACAGACTTCCCACTGAGGTGCCTTGATACAGCACTCTGGGAACAGCCTATTCGTTCAGCAATTTCTTTCTGTGTCTTACCCTCTTGCTTGAGGGTGTCAATGATGGCCTTCTGGACAGCAGTCAGGTCGGCAGTCTTACCCATGATTGCGGTTTTGAGTAATGAACAAGGCTGGGAGTTTTTAAAAGCCTCAGGAATCTTTTGCAGGTGTTTAGAGTTACGTTGTTGATTCAGATGGTTAGGTTAATAGCTTGTTTAGAGAACCTTTTCATGATATGCTAATTTTTTGGGACAGGCATTTTGGGTTTTCATGAGCTGTATGCCATAATCATCAGTATTAAAACAATTAAAGACCTGAAATATTTCAGTTGGTGTGCAATGAATGTGAAATATATGAAAGTTTCATTTTTATCATTACATTATGGAAAATAATGACCTTTATCACAATATGCTAATTTTTTGAGAAGGACCTGTATTTGACTCAGGTGATCGATATGCACAGCTTATAATTATATTTTTAGAATTCTTATTTATTATTTCAATTGTAATTATTTCCATAAGATTTTCAATTGTTAGACATTGTCATTTTTTTTTTGCATTTTATTTCCTTATTTATAAATATAGCTACTCCACCACCTCGTTTATTTTTTCTGATCATATAATAAAGTTTATACCCTTCAATGTTGGCATTATTTATACTTTCATCGTTTAGCCATGTTTCTGAGACTGCTATTATACTAAAAGTGCCGTTTAACTGTTTTAATCTGTTATTTTTGATAAATTTGCATTTAAACTTCTGCTATTAATATGAATAATGGAGAGGTCATACTTTGTCTTTATAATATTATTAAATTTCTCTTCATAATATTTACAATCTTTAATTACAGGAAAAAAAAATTGAATAAAGCTGATCATCTATCTCATATATTTTAAGTTCCGAGTCTTCATATGTATTCATGTCTTAATGTCTGTATTCGTCTTCTTCTATATTAATTTTAACTTCTTATTTACCAAATTGTTGTAATTTGTCTTAAATTCATCTAAATCCTTCCAGATCCTTCACTTCCTTTATCATTTTAGCCTGTGACCCTTCATTTGATCTAATCCAGATATTTCCATTTTTTGTCCAAGTTGCTACAATTTTTTTCTGTTTCCTTAACAACCTTGCCTCACGGGCGATGTTTCCTTTTTTTTGTTAGATGTTCATTTATGTAGACATTAGTACCCTTTAATTTCTTTGCTTGCACCAATAAATTATTTCTCGCTTTTCTACTAATGAATCTAACAACAATGGGCTCTTTATTTTTATCTGACTCGGTTGGCAAGGTGTGACAAGTTGAAATGTCCTCAGGATTAATGTCAATATCTTTCCTTTCCAAAAGAGTCACTACCTGTTGCTCCAGTGTGAGCAATTGTTCCTGAGGAGCATCTTCTGTATTGTCCCCACTCGTCACTGCTTGAGCAAAGGTTCTGGGTTTTAC
Source organism: Nematolebias whitei (assembly GCF_014905685.2). Lineage (NCBI taxonomy): Eukaryota > Metazoa > Chordata > Actinopteri > Cyprinodontiformes > Rivulidae > Nematolebias > Nematolebias whitei. The sequence continues at coordinate 48,467,994 of NC_056501.1, read as the reverse complement.
ATGAAGTCCAGAAATTAATAAGTCATCCCGTCGTGTATACTGTTCCAGATCATCTACTTTTCTCTCAAGTTCTGATATTTTTTTTATCTCTTTCTCTTAGTGCAATTTTCAGTTGCTTCACTTCCTCGACAAGACTGATCAAAAGTTCTTGTCGTGAAGCTAGCTCTGTCAGTTCTGCACTCATAAAATTCAGAGATTTCTTGATTTCCTCCATATTTTCATAGTTCACCTCCACTGGCTCCGACCCTTTCCCCTGCCCGCCGCGCCTCCGCATGGCTCACCCAAATGGGCCTGGTAGCAGTCGTTCCTCCATTTGTGTGTCCTCGATTCTATCTAAATCCTCGATTTCTTTTAACCTACAAAATAATTCCTAAAACTCATATCTCATCTTGTGAATCCTCCTCTTCTTCATCTTCGTCTTTAAGAGTCACTGCCTCGGCAGCATTCACTTTTTCCTGTATCCTGTCCGGCGGCGGTTCCCCCACACTTTCAATGGGCCGCCCGTCATTATCAGCCGTTGATGACGTTTTAGACCCATTAAAAAACGTTGTCAATTTTGGTAGTGTAGAAACATAAGTTTTGTTTTTTTCACGCTTTTTCCGCTCCGCTTTCGTACCTTCGCTTCATTTTTTTTTCTTCTCCTGTCTTCCGCTTCCCGGTCAAGCATACAGCACTTCCTGGATTTTTGGGTGAGGTCATGATGGAATAGTCTATTTTAGTAAGGGGGTGCTGAAATCGACCTTATATTGTATTGTGTTTTTAATGATCGTTTTCATTGTAACTATAATTATTATGTTAAACGTACATCAACAAGCAGGAGCAATGCTAGGGATGTAGGTGACGGGGCGGGGCGGGGCCCATGCTGATTAGGGGCCCCAGGCACCCGCCTCTTTTGCCTTAATGGTACATCCGCATCTGAGCGCAAGGTAAGGTTAATAAAAACTGTATTTATGTGTTTGTTAGCTGTGGTAACGTTATCCATCATTATCAATTTACCATTCTGTAACTGTGTAAGGAAACAGCCTCCAATTGTAAAGTAAGCTAGCTAGCAGCAACAGGTAGCTAAACTCTAAACTGCTGCTGCCTGTCAGTGCTGTAACATTAAAATGTTTAACTTTATCTATTAATCCAAAAAAGTTCAATCTGGTCCTCTGGACATTCAAAAAAAAAAAAAACAAAGGAAAAAAATATAGAAAGTTTTCGTCTCTCATCCGAGAGACTTCCTCAGTCTGAGGAGCTGTATTCAGCTCAGTCTCTTAAATAGCACCTTCTCAGAGTGGATCAACCAG
>NC_056501.1:48460893-48466605 GCF_014905685.2 Nematolebias whitei | reverse complement strand
CCCCCCCCCCATAATTGCACTTAGCCCTTCCCCAAACGAAGGGGCTGTGCAGACTCCAACGGGAGTCATCAGAAAACTTAGCCTTACAGCCAAATGGCACCACACCGCGAAAACCCTAAAACACCTTCTTCTGTCAGGTGACTCCCACCGAACTAGCAAAATAAAAAGATTTAAAATATATAATAGGCACTAATCTGGGAGAACAAGAACTCTTACACTAATTATAATTCAAAACATTAAATCCTTAATTGTAAACAACACACAAATTATAATTCTAAACGTTAAATCCCTAATTGTAAGAAAAACACACTAATTATAATTCTAAACATTAATTCCCTAATTGTAAACAAAACACACTAATTATAGTTCTAAACATTAAATCCCTAATTGTAAACAAAACACACTAATTATAATTCTAAACATTAAATCCCTAATTGTAAACAAAACACACTAATTATAATTCTAAACATTAAATCCTTAATTGTAAACAAAACATACTAATTATAATTCAGAACATTAAACCCCTGAATGTAAACAAATAAGTCCGTGAGTGTAGACAGAACACTTTGATTACATTTTCAAACCTGAATAATAATAATGACTAATAATACTGACGTTCCTGAGTGTGAGACCGATCATATTAATTGTAATGCTCATTTTGTAATCGACTCAATGTAAATGTTCGCCTCCTCAGCAGAGGTAAACACCCGCGTGTTACCCTCAAACGTGATCTTCAGCCGGGCCGGGTGGAGCAGGCCGAACCGAACCCCCTCGATGTCCCGCAGCTTGCGACGACATTCCGTGAAGGTCGCCCGCGCCCGGGCCGTTTTGGCAGTGTAGTCAGGGAAAACGAAGATATTCGTACCGTTCACTTTGACCCGCTGCAACTCCCTCGCCTTCGCCAGGATTTTCACACAGTCCGCTTGGTAGTGAAACTTAGCTACAATCGGACAGGCCCGCTCGCCTGCTTTCGGTTTGGGGGTTGGAATGCGATGAGCGCGGTCCAGCAGCGGCTCCTCCTCGAGGTCGAAGGCCTCCTTTAGCATCCGAGATACCGCAGCCGTCGTCGGCGCTGATGGGTCATCCTCCGGAACACCAATGATGCGGATGTTCTGACGTCGAGACCGGGACTCCAGGTCATCGCACTTATCCTCCAACTGTGCCACCGTCTTAGTAAGGACGTCAACTGTTTTCTGGAGGCTCACGATGTCGTCAGTGCAGGTGGAGACGGACTTCTCCACCTCTGTTACCGTTAGCTTTAGCCCCGTGAAGCTCTCCTGCACCGCTGCTAGCCCAGACGATAGCTCCTTTTTGAAGGCGGACAGCTCGGCATTAATCGACGAGAGACTTTCACCCAGAACAGCATGGAATTCTGCTTTAATTATAGCAGCAAGGTCCTCTCGGAGAGCTACAAGTAGTTCTTGCTTAAGGCTGCTGACGTCGCCCTCAGACGGAGGAGGTGATCCAGGACAGCTCGAGGCTTCACTACGAGGATTAGGCCGCAGGTGAGCCTGGATCGAACTTACCCCTTTAGTCGGTTTTGGTGGCATTTTAATGGCCAAATAGGAGGGTTATGTAAAGTGTGTAAGTTAGCTATTGTTTGCTGTCGGACTCGGGAAAAAGTGCCCAGGCATTAATCAGAGAAAAGGCCAATTCTGTAGGAGCACACCCAAACACACCTTATCTCACCGCCATTCAGTCGGAAGTCCAGAACCTCCGTCCGTTTAAACAGAATAAAGCGTTTTACACAGCTCAGCAAATTTGTCACACACCACAGACGTACAATTTCAGCTTTCATAAAGACTCATTGACTCACAAGTACAGCTTTCAAAACATCACTAGCTGCAAGCATGCTGTATTTTCTCCAAGCATCGCAGCTCAACACGCTGCGTTTTACAGCAGCTGATTCTCTGCACTTTTTTCATGCCAACATGATATCAATTGTTACACGAATACACAGTCCATTTATGAACCTGTAACGGGCCACCAGATGTAGAATGAACATATGCTGATATATATTCATAAATTAAACGGATTCTTTCATTTTTCTGGACTGTATATAATGTGCATTGAATTTAGAAATGTAACGTGAGACGTTAATTATCTTTGACTCACCAACGACAGTGGGTCATTTATTAACAGAATCAAAGTTTAACACATCACACATTTACATTAATTGGCAAAATATGGAAAATAACAACATGGCTAATTTAGCAAGTTTTACACGGAGTAAACAATACGGCGATTGTTTTCTCACTTCCAGCTGTACAACAGACACTTCTAAAAATATCTGGAATGATTTCTACTTGATAGAAGAATTTTAAAGATGGAAAGATGAAGTTTAGAGGGAGAAAAAGATGGATGAGAGAGAATGTTTGTGTCGTCATCAGAACGGCACTCTCCGGGTTTTCCCAGCTTCTTCCCCGGTACACTTAGGTGATAGAAATCTCTTTTACCTGGAGATGTCTCCCTGGTACGAAATTCCATTTAACGCACCCTTTCAGCGTCTCCGTAGGAACAGCTGTGAATCGTCCGAAGTAGTGACGGTACTTATTCGACACAAGTTCACCTCACGAGTGGACTTCACATGAGTGGAGTCCGTCAGAGTTCCACTCAGAGGTGGAAGATGTCATAATCCCCAATACTCGGAAGAGCTTTGAATCATGGCTGGACTTCTGTTCTCCCAAACGACTGGAGCTGCAAACTCTCCACCCGACTCCAACTGGACTCGACTCCAAACTCGACTTCAAACTCGACTGGGTTGAACTAGGAAGTACCAACCTTTAAAGAGCTCTATTTCCGGTTCACTTGGGAGTTTCCTGATTGGTCGTTTCAACCAGACAGGGGTGTGTTTTTGTGACGTAAGAGGTCACTAGGAGTTAGAAAAACAGCAAGAATGTTATGGAACAGATTGAAAATGTTTTTCAGACAGACGAGAGGAATATTTAGACGAGTTGGCAGAAAACAGGTGCCAGCTTCTCTATTTACGTCTGAGAGGATTTAAAAACATGACAGCTCGTTCCAACACTTGTTTGCGTTTGACTCCAACCTTGGACCAACTTACACTGCTCATTCAAAGACAGAAAATCAGAAAATGCATAATTACTCTGTAACAGACCTTAACATGATTTATACTTTGCATGAGGATTAAAATCATTATTACTGTTTCACAGTTAATTAAAAATGATTAGTTCACTGCAACATCTAAAATGGTTTGAACTAAAAACACTTTGATTATCAAACATTTGTAAAATAGTAATGATAATAGAAAAGAGAGTGTTCTTTCACTTGATTCAAGAAAGAAAGTCTCAAGATGGGTCAACCTGTATTTCTGGATTCAAATCAATGAAATGACAGTTTCTGTCCCATACGGTCCCTAAGGTCAGGACTTTGACCTCAGGCCTAGTTCACTACACTTGTAAAGATTTTAACGTTAGCAAAAATGACAGTACAATTTTTACATGGGACTTTAAACCTTCAGCCACGTTGGATCTTTCGCATGTCATCAACAAACAAACAACAATTTAAATACAGGCATTTAAATCAACTGGACGAAGCTTAAATTTTAAAGCTTAAATTTTAAAGAAAAATTAGTTAGTCAGCAAAAACTATCATTCGTAGTGTAGAGAGAGAGATGAGGGATGAAAGATGATTAGCTAAAAACTAAAAGTTAACATTCACATAGTCAGATTCTGTTGTACAATATCTGGTGCAGGGCCTCTCAAATCTCCAAAAACACTCAGCAGTAAACTTTGACCATTTATCAAATGTTTGAATTTGTTGTTTAGACTCCTGAAGGGAGTGAGAGATACGAAGCTTGTTTTTCCCAGCCTCACTATAGGCTCCTAAAGAGCCATCTGGTCACCCATTTCTTATATCCTTGGTCAAAGATAACAACAAGACATTGATTTTCCTTTTGTTTTGACTAGAGAAGTCAGTGTTAGCTTAACAACAACGACAACACACACATACCCTATATTTTTATCAGCACTCCAAGGTAACAAACATATACAACACATTGTACTTATTTTTCTTTAAAACAAAATTTCTAAATGTCCCTCAACTGCCTATTCTAAAAACTAACCTGACCCTATTACTACTCAAATAACTTCACAATGTTCTATAGGTCTCTCCTGGACCTCTGCTTGTCTCTCTCGGACTTCATACTTTTTATATCAAGGCCCTTGATATAAAAAGTATGAAGTACCTGCTGACAAGCTCATCAGTTTTTTTCCCTTGAGAAACATTGTTTTAATTAAAACAATAAGTTTGTATCTGTTGTTAGATTATTCTAGCAGTTTTGCAGATTTTTAATCTACTTAATGAAGAATAGTATGACTTAAAATTGTTCATCAAACAGGAAGGAAGGCTTATTATCTCTCCTTTTACTACAGTGAATGTGGTACTTTGTTATAAGTACGACTATATTTATGGCATCAGAGAAAGCTGAGTTTAAGTTATCCACGTAAAGTAAAATGATATCAGCATGAAAAGAAGGAATGTTAAATTTGAGATTAATCTAGTTTCTGATGTCTGACCAAAGACTTTGTAGTGACATTTAAAAAAAAAAAAATTGCTCAAGGGATTCATCTTCTGATTTACAAAAGGCACACAAATCAACTTCAAATTTAAATCTTATTTCAAGAAACATGGGTACAGGATATATCTTATTATTTTTAAATGATTCTTTTTTTTCATTCAACCTTTATTTAGACAGGTAAATCTCATTGAGCCTCGAGGACTCATTTACAAGAGAGACCTGATACCTCCTGATTCTCCTGAGACCTGATTCTCCTTTACTTTAGGATATTTAAGTCACTTGACAAATTTAGAATGAGCAGAAATCATTTGGGTTTTATGATTTATATTAGGAGGTTTCTTGAAGGAATCTTTGTTATACTCTGTAAATCCTTTGTCGCAAACATTAATTGATAATCTTATTACATTTGAATTCAACTAAGTTACAGGCATTTAATTTTAATGTGGGCATCAAATTGTTCCCTTTGAATATATAACATTTTTAATTCATTGAATCCACTGTTGGTCAGGTTACTTCTTGTTGTGCCATTAGCTCTAAAATAGTTATTGAATCAAGTGTTTACTTCCATCCATCCGTGTGGGTAGCAGCCTAAGTGGGGAGGCCCAGACTTCCCTCTCCCCAGACACTTGGACCAGCTCCTCCAGGGGAATCCCAAGGTGATCCAAGTGTTTACTTATGTAGGTAAAACTAGATGTTACACAACCATTAAAATACACCAGAATGCAAGAAATGGCATCTGCTTTATTCAAGATTTTCTGGGGGAGGACCCCGTGACCCCCCCCATCAGTGTGTTCCCCCCACACACACATTATAAATGCTTCTGACATCAGTGGCTAACACTTTACTAAACAAGTATGGTATGGTGTATGGTATGGTATGGTGTCATGTGGTGTTCAAAGTTTGTTCAACTTAATTCAGTTTTGATGATTTGTGTCAATGAGCATTTGGAGTTTTAAACATAAAAATACACTTGATAGTTAGAATTTTAAGTATATTTACTGTATATTATTGTAACGAACCCCGTATAATGGACCAAAATCACCACCACAAAAATCAATTAAATAAAGTTTATTAACTGATGAAAACGGCAGGATGGACCTCGGCAAGCTTTCGCAGACTGTGGACCGGTTCCAGGTTCCAATCACCGATCCACACGAACAGTCTAAAGATGG
>NC_056501.1:48448038-48460883 GCF_014905685.2 Nematolebias whitei | reverse complement strand
TGAACAGAGTGACACAAAAACCTAACTGACAGACGTGATTCGTGACATATTATGGTAATTTATTCTGTATTTTGCCAGATTATGGTGATTCTGGGGTCGTGATGATGGGGCCTTTGAAGATTGTTGCCCAGGGTACAGTGAAGTGTTAATCTGGCCCTGATCGAGGGGTGTTCATTTTAAGGATACTCCCGTTTCAAACAGCACAGCTGCAACCAACATGTCGTTTACCATTGTGCTGTTGACCAGTCTGACCAGTGCATCCAAATGCAGACCTTAGGTGACGCTAATCGTTCAAAGCACCCCAAGGACGCCGTCTTTTATGAGGGGCAGATCAGGACCCCCGACAGGCACTCCAAACATCATAGAGCCTATCAAACTCCGACAAACTCAGTAGAATTGATCAAACCTTGACAAATCCGACAAGGTTTATCGAACTGTCAAACGCCCAACACCCATCGACGCTGTCCGGACGTACAATTTTTAACGCGTTCAGGAAAACATGACGGGCATGACACCCTAACGTCCATAGGCCTAACCATTCACTCCAAGATTGGAGCGTCACACCTCATTAATCCACTATAATATAGTCTTCCGCAGGAATTATTAAGGTTGCTGGGTACCACAGGAGAGCCTTTTATTTTACATCTGCAGGTATTGTAAAAAAGTGATGCAACAATTTTCACGTGAGGGTAAAACCAACCACGTCGGATCTTAAAATTTGATCAAAAATCAAACAAAAAATTTATGCTCGAACTTTAAATCAACCGGATGATTCTTATTTTCAGGGAAAAAATTGCATTTTGCGTGTTTATAACGCTCTCGGACCACTTCTGATTAGCAAGTTGCTAACGTTTCCGGCTCCGCTACCACGCGTGCCCTGTCGAAAAGCATTCCATATATAAACTTTTGCGTGCGATAAATACATTCACAAAATCCTGTATTATACTGTAACATTCTATTGCCTTTTAGTTCACCAAACTGCGTGTACAAAAATTGAAAACAGAGCAGCATGTCAGTCCTTAAGGGACATGCAGAAATTTGATTGAACAGGTTTTCTGCTTACCTCATGAGATGATAATAGCCAGCTTGTTCTATCTGCTCAGACTCGGTCACCTGCCGCTGTGTCACCATTATAAACAATAAGAAATGAGCTACCACTTCTAAAGACGGGAGACCGGCAATGGCACCAACTGTTAAAGACGGGAGCTGGCTATTAAACCTTTATTTTTACCAGGAAGAAATCCATTGAGATCATCAATCTCTTTTACAAGGATGTCCTGGGCTATATACACATATAGCAACAGTCTACGGGTCACCGGACCCGGAAACCCCGTCCAGCCCACGTCTTTCCCCCCGGCTCGAATTTCCCTCAGAAGTGGCAACTCTCATTATCAATAAATCAAGGAAACATCAATTAAGTTTTATCAATTATATTAAAATCAAGGCAGGAAAAAGTTACAGTTTACAGCGCTGGCCTCTCTGGTCTGTGACGCGTTCACCGACCCGGAAGAGCCCCTATGTCCCGTGTCATTACTCATTTATAGGGTTCTAGACTCCTCCTTCGCAGAAGGGGAGTTCAACCTGTCAGTGTATGAGGGGGCGTGACTAAATATGATCTCAATGAATCTTATGTGGTTCTGATGTGTTAGGAAATATGAGACGGTGCTTCAAAAGCCTTTCTACATGATGTGGCAAGCAGATTAAACTCTATTCCTTGACTGATATTGAAATCCCAGGGAGACTCTTAGAGCTGCTGGCCCAGTTTAACCCAGTCAGAACCGGGTCATAATTTCATTATAATCCTGTCTCTGAGCAGATCAAAACCATAGGACCAGTCTAGATAAGAAATATCCAACAACAGTGTGAGAGTGAAGCTGAAGGAGGAGATGTGTCTGCTTGCGCAGAATCTTTGCTGCCGTGAGTCTTCTCGTGTCGTTTTTCACATGGTCCCCCAGCTGAACTCAGCTGGGGGGTGACTGAGCTATCTGAGCTGACGTTACCGAGACATGCTGCTTCGGGAAAGGGGCCTCGCCAGCGCTCTCGTCCACTAACGAGTGGGAGAGGGAAGCTGGAGGAGGATGAAAAGTTGTGTCTGCACTTGCAACATCTGTCGCTGCTGTGGTCATGTTCTGACAGGAGAGAAGGCAAAGCAGGAACTCTGTGCTGCTTGGAGGCAGTGAATAAAGGCACCTTAAAAAGGTCTGTTTAAAGGGTTACTGTTTCACTCTGTGTGCAGGGTGTGTGTGAGGAAAAAACACACCATGATCATATGATCTGACTGTTGAGAGGATTCTGCTCTTAGAGTGATGTTGATATTTTATTTATTTCATTTATTTACCCTTTATTTATACAGGTAGTCTCATTGAGCCACGAGAACTCATTTTCAAGAGAGACCTGTTTAGGGAGCAGATGGTGGGGGTTAAGGGCCTTGCTCAGGGGCCCAGAGTGGGGCGAATGAGGGTGGAGGCAGGTGTGGGTGTTCCACCTTTTCTACCCACATTTTGATGTTGATGGTACCGAGAGTTGAACCTGCGACTTTCTGATCACAGGCCCATCTTCTAACCTCTGCGCCACCACTCCCCCCAAATTTTTTTTATTCAAAACTTTCATCAACATTGTTATCACACACTCCCCCCCCCCCCCCCCCCCCCCAGAAGTCTTTTTTTTTCACGTCCTCGCTGTGTCATCTGTGGCGGGTTGGAACCATGAACACGCCAGTTGACAATCTCTAGAGCTCCACTGATAAAAGGAGCTGTTGTGGCAGCTGTGACTGGGTTTTGCTGCAGGTGGAACCTGGGGGGGAGATGCAGCTGCGGCTGTGGAGCATCGCCCAAATCATGGTGTGAGCAGCGCAGATGGTTTGAGTTGCGCATAATTTCAAAATGGTGTCCACAGTGTTACAAAGCTCATCCTACTCTACCGGCAGGAGGTTCAGCTCTTGTTTCTTTGGGATGCTAATGACTAGCATGGGCATGTTGGTTGCTACAGCTGTCTGAGACATTCACTGATATTCTGTCAGTGAGTCTGGCTGTGAGCTGATCGTTGGGGAAGGGGGGAATGGCCATTGTTGGACATGCCAAGCTGCTCTGACCCTGAAAATAGCCAACAGGCTTGGCTCCAGAGGAGGAACAGTCTTCTCTTCTTCAGCGGGTCGAAGGCTGATCCTGACAGTACACTGTCACACTGGAAACGAGGTCAGACTGGGTCTCGGCAGCTGGAGTGTGACGGGGCAAACTTTCCCACCGAGTCTAAGCCGGAGCTAATGGCTCCGGCACAGCTAGGCGTTCACCACTTCCTGAATATGCCGACAGAACATAGAAGAGTGTGTCAATCGCTGGGATGATGAAAAATCCACCTGTCGGCGGCAGCCCTTTCTCCAGTTTTGTAACTGGGGAGGGTGGGGGGGGGGGGGAGTGAGACTGCTAGCCAAGTCCAAGTTGGAAGTAGAAACGTCCAAGACCTGCCTAGCACTGACAGGAAAAAATGAGAGCCTACTTGCATGTTCTGCTCTGAAACAGCTTTTGCAGATGGCGTGCAGATCGTTGCTGAGGATATATCCCGTCCGCTAACATCTTCTTTTGAGTCTTAGTTTTCTTATGCTGCTTGCTGGTTGAAGAAAAAAGGGGAGTCGAACCCCCCGATTCAGGGCAATTTATATTGACCGGGGGTGGGGCCCACACAGCAGGTGACTAAAGTTTTCAGTGCTGCGCGCGGGGATATTCCTGCTAATGACAGCCTTAAAGGGCGAAGCCTATACAAATTTACATTTTGTAGTGAACTAAGCCTCCGGTCAAATCTGGCCCTGAGGGCCTTCCTGGGACAAGAACTGTATTTCATTGATTTGAGTCCAGAAACACTAAATTAAGTTCATCCAGAGACTTTCTAAGTGTGTCCTGCACTGATCAATTGAAAGAACACTCTCTTTTTTATTATCATTACTATCTTACAAAGGTCGGGATAATCAAAAGTGTGTTTAGTTCAAATCATTTTTAAATGTTGAAGTGAACTACTCATTTTAAATCAACTGTGAAACAGTATTAATGATTTTTAATCCTCATTCAAAGTAGAAATCAAGTTAAGGTCTGTTACAGAGTAATTATTCATTTTCTTGATCTTCTGTCTGAAATGAGCAAGTGTAAGTTGGTCAAAGGTCAAGTTTCGGTCAACTACAAGTTTACTGGAAAGAAATGTCATGTTTAACTTTTTCAGACAGATATGAGAGAACTGACTCCACGAAGTCTCGGGTTCTTCAAAACATCTTCTGTCTGTTCTTAAACAATCTAATCTTTTTCCCTTGACTTTTAATAACCTCTTACATCACTAAAACACACCCCTGTTTGGTCGATCGGCCAATCAGGACTTCCCAAATGAACTGGAAACAGAACTCTTTAAATGTCGACACTTCCTAGTTCCAACCATGGCGGTGGGAGAGCAGTTCAGTTCGGAGAACAGAACCGAACAGAAAAGTTGCTGGAGAGAACAAGAGGTTCCAGACATGATCCGAAGTTCTTCCGAGTCTTGTGGGAATTATGCAATCTTCCACATCTGAGTGGAACCTCTGACGGACTCACAACTCATGTGAGCCCAACCGAGAGGTGAACGTGTGTCGAACGAAGTACCGTCACTACTCCGGACGTTTTCCAACCATCCTACGGAGACGCTGGAAAAGCGTTGAAAGGCAACTCTACACTGAAGTCGGAATTATCCTCTGCCAAGTTAAAGAGTCGATCTTCAACGGCAAGCGTACCGAGATGAAACTGGGTTCGAATGGAGAGTGCCGTTCTTATACCGACACATATTCCCTCATCCATCTTCTCTCTCTATTTAAACTCCCTCAATTTCCCATCTTTAAAACTCTTCTATCTTGCCAGTAATTCATCCAGATATTTTCAGAAATGTCTGTTGTAAAGCAACAAGGATACCATGGCCGTATGGTTTCCTAGTTGTGAAGCTTGCTAACTAAGCTATGTTGTTGTTGAAATCAATTTGCCAAATTAATGTAAATGTTTGATGTTAAACTTTGATTCTGTTAATAAATGACCGCATTCATTTTGATGGGTCAAAGAAAATTAACGTCTCACGTCACATTTAATAATTCAATGCACGATATTACTCAGTCCAGAAAAATGAAAGAATCCGTTTAATTTATGAATATATCACAGATATATGTTCCTCTACAATTTGGAACTTCCTGGCTGAGTCTGAGGAGGCCGTCATCGGATCTGGGAGTTGTTGCCACTGAACACCGGGCTGCTGCCGTTGGACCCCGAGCTGCGGTCATTGTACCTGGGGGCTGCTGTGGCTGGGCCCCATCGCTGCTGCTGTCAGGCCGGAGAGCTGTTACCGACAGGCCCAGGAGTAGTGTGAGTCATGCCGAATAAACGTGGAAAAAGAAGAGTAGAGTCAGTGAAAAATAATTCGGATAATTTGGAGGAAATTTAAAAAAAAAGTCACTGAACTTTATGAGTGCATAACTGACAAAATTAGTATCGCAGCAAGAACTCCTGATCGGTCTGACTGAGGAAGCAAAGCTGTTGAAAGTTCTGATAAGTGACAGAGACAAAATGATAGCTGAACTGGAACAAAAAGTAGATGATCTGGAACAATACACAAGACGAGATGATATGGTAATTACTGGACTTGAAGTTAAACACCAGACCTATGCAAGAGTTGCTACAAATGTAAACACCACAGAAGACGCACCACAAGAAGAGCTGTTGACTCTGGAACAAGTAGTTAAGGCATTTCTATCTGTTACACCTTGCCCAGTAAATCAGAAAAAATAAAACCATCTATTGTTATCAGGTTCATTAGTAGGAAATCAAGAAATAATTTAATAATGCAAGCAAAAAAAAACAAACCTGAAGGGCAAAAATGTATACATAAATGAACATTTAACTAAAAAAATGGAAATATTGCACCTGAAGCAAGGTTGTTGAAAAAACAGAAAAACATAGTAGAAACTTTGATAAGAAAGGGAAACATTTGGATCAGAATAAAAGAAGGGTCTCAGGCTAAAATAATAAAATAACTTAAGGATTTGGAAGGACTTAGGAGTTCAGGGACAAATTTGTACAAAAGGAACTGACAAATATATGGACAAATGGACACATACATTATAATATGACAACATACAGTATATAGTGTAGATGATGTGATTGATACAATTTTTTTCCTGTTATAAAAGATTACGAATATTATAATGAAGAGCAATGTAATATTAATATGACAAATGGAGGTCTCTTTATTATTCCTTTTAATAGTAGAAGTATAAAAGCAAATATATCCAAAATAACAGATTATTTAAAAAAGTTAAACATAACTTTTACTTTAATAGCACTTTCAGAGACATGGCTCAATGATGAAAGTGGAGTTTTCCCCGGTAGATGAGTGGGTGGCTTCCCTTCGCCTTCAGGTGGGGGGACGGGCTCTGACTGTTGTTTGTGCCTATGCACCGAACTGCAGTTCAGAGTATCCGGCCTTCTTGGAATCCTTGGCAGGAGTGCTAAAAGGTGTGCCAGCTGGGGACTCCTTTATTCTGATGGGGGACTTCAATGCCCACGTGGGTAATGACAGTATGACCTGGAGGGGCGTGATTGGGAGGAACAGCCTCTCTGATTTGAACCCGAGCAATGTTCTGTTGTTGAACTTTTGTGATAGTCATAGTTTGTCCATCACGAACACCATGTTTGAACATAAGGGTGTCCATAAGTGCACTTCGCACCAGGACGCCCTAGGTCATAGATTGATGATTCACTTGGGTGAAGAGAGGAGCTGAGCTGTCAACTGATCACCACCTGGTAATGAGTTGGATAAGATGGCGGGGGAAGATGCCTGACAGACCCGGTAGACCCAAACGTGTAGTGAGGGTTTGCTAGGAACGCCTGGCAGAAAAACCCGTCAGAGAGATCTTCAACTCACACCTCCGGGAGAGCTTTAACCGCATCCCAGCTGGGGTGGGGGACATTGAGTCCGAGTGGGCCATGTTCCGTGCCTCGCTTGTTGAGGTAGCTGCCTTGAGCGTGGCCGCAAGGTTGTTGTTTCTTCTCACGGTGGCCATCCACAAACTCGATGGTGGACACCCCGGGTTAGGGAGGCTGTCAAGCTGAAGAAGGAGTCCTATTGGGCCTTGTTGGCCAGTGGGACTCTGGGGACAGCTGAGGAGTACTGGAAGGCCAAGCGGTGTGCAGCCTTGGCTGTTGCTGAGGTAAAAGATTGGATGTAAGAGAAGTTTGGTGAGACCTTGGATAGAGATTCTCGTTTGGCTCCAAGGAGATTCTGGCAAACTATCAGGCGGCTGAGGAGGGAAAAGCAGCACTTTACTAACACTGTGTTCAGTGAAGGTGGGGTGCTGTTGACCTCAACCAGTGATGTCGTTGGGAGGTGGAAGGAATACTTCTTGGACCTTCCCAATCCCACTAGCATGTCTTCTATGGAGGAAGCTGAGTTGGGGGACTTTGGGGTTGATCCATCCATAACTGTTTCTGAGATCGCCGAGGTAGTTAAAAAGCTCCGAGGTGGTAGGGCTCCGGGAGTGGATGAGATTCACCCTGATTTCCTTAAGGCTCTGGATGTTGTGGGGCTGTCTTGGCTAACGCATTTGCAACGTCGAGTGGACATCGGGGACAGTGCCACTGGATTGGCAGCCTGGGGTGGTGGTTCCTCTCTTCAAAAAGGGGGACCGGAGGGTGTGCTCCAATTATAGGGGCATCACTCTCCTAAGCCTCCCTAGTAAGGTCTATTCAGGGATACTAGAGATGCAAGTCCTATCGTTGGTTGAACCTCAGATCCAGGAGGAACAATGCAGGTTCTGTCCTGGCCGTGGAACACTGGATCAGCTCTTTACCCTCACCAGGCTCCTTGAGGGGTCATGGGAGTTTGCCCATCCAGTCTACATGTGTTTTGTGGACTTGGAGAAAGAATTTGACCGTGTTTCTGGGGTAACACTGTAGGGGGTGCTCGGAAAGTATGGGATTGGAGACCCGTTGTTACAGGCTGTTCAGTTCCTATACAAGCAGTGCGAGAGTTTGGTTTGCATTGCCGGCAGTAAGTCGGACCCCTTCAGGGTGGGAGTTGGACTCCGCCAGAGCTATCCATTGTCACTGATTCTGTTCATAACTTTTATGGACAGAATTTCTCAGTGTGGCCAGCTGGTGGAGGGTTTCCAGTTTGGTGGCCTCAGGATTCCATCTCTGCTCTTTGCAGATGATGTGGTCCTGTTGGTGTCATGCCATGATCTTCAGCTCTCACTGGAGCGGTTCCCAGCCAAGTGTGAAGCGGCTGGGATGTGAATCAGCACCTCCAAATCTGAGGTTATGGTCCTCAACTGGAAAAGGGTGAATTGCTCTCTTCAGATCGAAGGTGAGGTTCTGCCTCAAGTGGAGGAGTTCAAGTATCTTGGGATTTTGTTCACGAGTGAGGGAAGAATGGAGCATGAGATTGACAGATGAATTGGTGCAGCAGCTGCAGTATTGAAGACTCTGTACCAGTCCGTTGTGGTGAAGAGAGAGCTGAGCTGTAAGGCAAAGCTCTCTGTCGGTCTATGTTCCTACACTCACCTATGGTCATGAGCTCTGAGTAGTGACCGAAATAATGAGATCGTGGATAAAGGCAGTTGAGTTTTCTCTGCAGGGTAGATGGACTCTACCTTAGAGATGGGGTGAGAAGTTCAGTTATCCGGGAGAGACTCAGAGTTGAACCACTGTTCCTTCACGTCGAGAGGAGCCAGTTGAGGTGGTTCAGGCATCTGGTAAGGATGCCCCCTGGGCGCCTCCCTAGAGAGGTGCTTCAGGCATGTCCAACTGGGAGGAGACCCCGGGGAAGACCCAGGACACGCTGGAGAGACCATGTTTCTCGGTTGGCTTGGGAGCGCTTTGGAATGCTCCCAGAAGAGCTGGATGAGGTGGCTGTAGAAAGAGATGTCTGGGCCTCCCTGCTCAAGTTGCTGCCCCCGCGACCCGACAGGAATAAGCGGAAGATGATGAATGGATGGATGGATGGCTCTATGATGAAAACACAAATAATGAAATGGTATGAAATATATCAATTGAAAGAAGCAATAAAAGGGGTGGTGGAGTGGCTCTACTTATCAATAATGAAATAAAATGTAAATTAAATAATAAAATGTCAATAATTATTGATAATATTATGGAAATAATAACAATTGAAATAATAAGTAAGAATGATAAAAATATAATAAGTTGTGTATATTGATCACCAGGATCAAATATAGAGTTACTCACTGATAAAATCATGGAGATATTTGAAAAGAGTTCGAATGAAAAAATGTTTGTGTGTGCAGACTTTAATATTGTCCTGGGAAATAAAACAAGTTCAAATAATATTAGTACATTTATAAATTCAATGTATAGTTTAAATCTTTATCCGTTGGTATCAAAACCAACAAAAATTACAACTCATAGTGTTACAATAATGTATATTTTTACAAATATAACAAATGGAGAGGTGATAGACTGATAAAAGTAATCATTTACCAGTTTTCACAATCTATAAAAATGATCAATGCAATACAAAAGCAGTTACAATGAAGAAAAAAAACAAACATCAAAAAAAGCTTTGGATGAATTAAAAGATGATTTAAAAAAAACTGGAAGGACGTGTATGTTGATTATGTAAACAGAGCATATGATGGGTTTATGAATATTTTAAGAGCTCTGTATGAAAATAATTGTGTGCAAAAACATTATACAAAGAGAAATATTGTTGACAAACCATGGATGACAAAAGGTTGAGAAATGCTTGTAAAAAATATATTTCCATTCATGCTTCTTGAAATTGAGAACAAAAGAAGCAGAAGAGAAATAAAAGTATAAAAAATAAGTTGGTAAGGATTATAAGAAAGCATAAGAAGAAATATTACAGAGATTTATTAAATAAAAGTAATGGCGATATTAAATCAAGATGGCGAGTAATGAATAGTGTTCTGAAAAACCATAAAGTTAAAAAGAGGTATTTCATAATATTTTTTGAAGGATGACAATGAAATCCATGATCAGAATAAAATTGTAAATGGATTTAATCATTATTTTGTGAATGTTGGCTCAAGTCTTGCAGCTAAAATACCAAAAGTAGATAATAATGTGAGTTATACAGTTACAGGTTGTGCCAACAGTATTTTTCTTGATGGAACTGACAAAGAAGAAATAATGAATAAAGAAAAAAATCTTACAGATAAGCGATCAAAAGATTGGACAGGCATGAATATGTTTGTAAAGGATATAATGAGTTATGTTATTGAGCTGTTTACATAAATATGTAACTTAGGGCGGCTGTGGCTGAGTGATTAGAGCAGTTGTCCTCCAATGCAAGAGTTGGGGGTTTGAATCCACCAGCAGTCACATGCCGTAGTGTCCCTGGGCAAGACAATGAATGCCTCATATTCTCCGATGTGTGTCCCATCGGTGTACGAATGTAATAAAGCTCTGATTAGTCTCTTTAGAATGATTTGTTCAATTAGCTTTGTAGAGATCTAGTAGAGTGCTGTATGAATGGGTAAATGAGGACACAGATTGTAGTGTAAAGCGCTTTGAGTATCTTCATAAGATAGAAAGGCACTATATAAGTACCTCCATTTACCATTTCCCACTTATCATTTTCAACAGGAATATTTCCAGACAATATGAAAGTAGCTAAGGTAGTTCCTCTTTTTAAGAATGGTGAGGAATGTTTGTTCAATAATTATGGATCAATAGCCTTGTTATCACAGTTTTCAAAAATTTTAGAAAATTTATTTGTGACCTGATTAGATCAATTTATTGCTAAACAAAATATTCTAAGTAGCAATCAGTATGGGTTTAGAGCAAAAAACTTTACATCCATGGCTGTCATGGAATTGATAGAATAAATAACCGCTGTTGATCTAAATCAATATTGTGTTAGTATTTTTTGTTGATTTAAAGAAAGCATTCAATACTATTGACCACATCAATCTCCTTGAAAAACGGAATAAATATGGCATTAGAGGAGTAACACTACAGAGGGTATCTAGTTATTTGAAAGATAGGAAACATTTTGTACAAATAAATGATGTAAGATCTGACCTCTGTAATATCACAAGTGGAGTTCCTCAAGGTTCTGTACTTGGACAAAAGTTATTTATTTTATATGTGAATGACTTGGTAAGTGTGTCAGGACTCCTTAAATGTGTTCTGTTTGCAGATGATACCACATTTTATTGTTTGGGTAAAGATATACTGTAGAACTGATGCTGAAGTTGATGCAGACAGAACTTATAAAAATACAAACTTGGTTTAAACTTAATAAATTATAATTAAACTTAGATAAAACTAACTATATTCTATTCAGTAATAGAAAGAGAACTGTCCATGTTCTATTTAGAGTTGAGGGTGTTGAGATTTGTAGAGTTGGTGAGGTGAAGGTTTTGGGGGTCATCACTGATGAAAAATTGACATGGAAACATCACATAAATTCTGTAAGAATAAAAATAGCTACATCTATTGCAGTACTGCACAAAGTAAGAGAGTTATTAAATGATAAAGCTCTGTATGTGTTGTATAACGCAATAATTGTTCCACACTTAATATATAGTATTGATGTTTGGGGGAAAGCGTGCAAAATAATTACAAATCCTATTTTTGTTTTACAGAAAAGAGCTTTAAGAATTATTAGAAAGCATTACAGTCACCCATCAAGTACAGTATTTTATCCACTGAGGTTATTGAAGTTCCACAATTTGGTAGATTATAGTATTTTATCAGTTATATATAGGGCTCATAACACATTACCTTTAAATATCCAATTAAATTTTGTTAAAAGAGAGAGTTGTTATAATCTTAAGGGGATAGAGATATTTGTGTAACCTAAATGTAGAACTAGTTTGAAGGAACGGTCTACTTCAAGCCAAGGAATTAGATTATGGAATAATCTGGAGAGTGATGTTAAAAATGTACGTCAATGGTCTTGGGTGGGCGATCCAGAGGCAGAGTCATGGGCAGAAACAAGGTCGGCAACAGCATCTGATAAAGGCGACAGTACTAAAGAGCAAGGCAAAACTCGGAGTCAAAAAACAAGCAGGTAACGGCAGCAAAAAGGCAGATGAGCAGAGGTACAAAAGGGCAAGACAAAAATCAGGTCGAGGGGCAGGCAGGAGACTGTGAACAGGATCAGGATACAAGAGAGAGACTACTCACCAAAGGTTTTCGATATTCTGGCACCAAACTGTGAGGGAGAGAAGCTTTTAAGCACCAGAGCACAGGTGTTTCCCATGAACACTAATGAGCTGCAGTGAGAGGAGGTGTGACAGACAGAAAGCTGCAGATAGGAAGCAGAGCTGACAGAAACCCAATGAACATAGAGAAAACTAGAAACCAAGCAGTGAAAAGAGTGTTTTAGCAAAGATAAAAGTGTGCGTAGTGACAGATCCCCACCTCAAGGCACGGCTCCAGATGTGCCACCTGGTTGGTCCGGATGCCGTCTGTGGAGGTCCTGGATGAGGCTGCGGTCCAGGATGTTGCGGGCTGGAACCAAAGAGCGCTCCTCCAGGCCGTATCCCTCCCAGTCTACTAGGTAGTGAAGACCACGCCCCCATCTCCTGGACCGGAGGAGGCGTCGCACTGAGTAGGCGGGGGCCCCATCAATCAGATGGGCGTTAGGGGGGGGAATCAGGTGCTGGGTGGAACTGGGACTGGGTAAAGGGCTTGATACGGGATACATGGAAAGATGGGTGAATACGAATTGACTTCGGGAGGCGAAGGCAAACAGAAATGGGATTGAAAACTTTGGATATGGGGAATGGACCAATAAATCGGGGGGCGAGTTTGCGAGACTCAAGCTTAAGGGGCAGGTCCTTGGTGGAGAGCCAAACC
>NC_056501.1:48440622-48448028 GCF_014905685.2 Nematolebias whitei | reverse complement strand
AAACTCCTTCCAGAACTTGGAAACAAACTGCGGGCCTCTGTCAGAAACTATATTGGTGGGCCGCCCGTGGAGTCGAAAGACTTCACAGGCCATGACAAAGGCGAGTTCTTTGGATGTGGGGAGTTTAGGAAGGGGGAAAAAGTGAACCTGTTTGGAGAAGCGATCAATGACAGTCAAAATAACAGTATTGCCAGCTGAGGGGGGGAGACCAGTGATAAACTCTAAACTAATATGGGACCATGGACGAGAAGGAATGGGAAGAGGGTAAAGCAAACTGGAAGGGGGGTGACGTGAGGTCTTAGTCTGATTACAAACATGGCAGGAGAGTACATAAGTCTTTACATCACGATACAGTGTAGGCCACCAAAACTGGGCTCGAACGCAAGCGTCTTAGCAATGCCCGGATGGCAAAACAGGTGAGAAGAGTGACAAAATTTTAACACATCATTGACCCGATCGGGCGGAACAAATAGCCGGTTGGAGGGGCATGCAGCTAGTGGAGGGCACGACTGGTTGGCTTGGAGAAGGTCTCTTTCTAGCTGGGTGATGGCCATGCGGGCAGAACTGGGAAGGATATATTCCTCGCCTTGGTTTACTGGGTGGGAATTGTCCTCTATCACTCTAGACAGAGCATCTGGTTTCATGTTTTTGTGGCCGGGTCTGCAAGACAAGGTAAAATCAAAACGAGTGAAGAATAATGCCCACCATTCGAGATATTTATGATCGGTCCAAACTTGAAATGGAACCTTGGCGCCCTCCAACGCGAGCTTCACAGCCAGTAATTCACGCTCTCCAACATCGTAGTTGCGTTTGGCAGGAGTGAGACCCTTAGAAAAATAAGCACAAGGATGAAGTTTCCCATCCTCACCATGTTGACTTAAAATAGCCCCAGCACCAACCCCAGAGGCATCTACCTCTACAACAAATGGTCTTTCAGGGTCAGCAGCGTGGAGGAAGGGAGCTGATGAGAACAAAGTTTTGAGTTTGTGAAAGGCAGAGTCAATGGCATAAGTCCATGTGAACTTAGTAGTGGATGATGTGAGTGCATGGAGAGGACTGGCGATACTGCTGAAGTTCTTAATAAATCGCCTATAAAAATTGGCGAAACCCAAAAATCTCTGCAGTTGTTTTTTGTCCTTGGGTATGGGCCAGTCTAACACTGCAGAGACCTTGCTATTGTCCACTTGAATCTGATTGGGTGCAATGACAAAACCTAGAAATGAAGTGGAAGATTGGTGAAATTCGCATTTTTCTGCTTTTACAAATAAGTTATTCTGAAGGAGCCTGGTTAATACTGCACAAACATGTTTCTGGTGAGTGTATAGGTCTTTAGAAAAAAATGAGAATGTCGTCCAAATAAACAAACAAACAAATTGATCATGTCTCTGAGTACATTATTTACCAAAGCCTGAAACACGGCGGGGGCATTAGTGAGACCAAACGGCATAACTAGGTACTCATAGTGTCCATTTTTCGTGTTAAACGCCGTTTTCCCCACTCATCCTCCTCTCTGATTCAAACCAAATGGTAAGCATTTCTGAGATCAAGTTTCGAGAAAATGGTGGGCCCCTGAATGAGGTCAAAAGCTGAAACCATGAGAGGAAGGGGGTACTTGTTTTTTATAGTTACTTTGTTTAAACCCCTATAATCTATACAGGGTCTGAGTGACCCGTCTTTCTTTTTAACAAAGAAAAAACCAGCACCGGCTGGGGAAGCTGATGGTCTAATGCGACCTGCTTGTAAAGCCTCTTTAATATAATTTTGCATGGAGATTTGTTCGGGAGCAGATAATGAGTATAGTGAACCTTTTGGAGGCATGGTACCAGGAATCAGGTCAATGGCACAGTCATAAGGTCTGTGAGGCGGTAACAAAGCTGCTCTGGCTTTAACACTTCTTTTAAATCATGGTAAACCTTAAGAACTTTTGACAAATCTGGGTAGGTCTCCTCGATCTGCTTAGCGGGGATTGATGGAAGAACTGCCTCAAATAAGCAGGTTGATAAACACTCCTCGGACCACCCCAAGATCTCCTTACGTCTCCAATCAATCTGGGGGTTGTGTTTGCGCAGCCAGGTTGCCCCCAGAATCACAGGGGTCTGAGGAGAATTAATCACAAAAAATGTCAGTTTCTCCTTGTGGTTACCCCCCAGACTCATATACACAGGTTCGGTGATGATTGAAGAGGAGTGAAGTGGGTGACCGTCGAGAGCGACAACAGCCAGGGGTTTAGGCGAAGGAAGAAGCTTGATACTGAAGTTGCGTGAGTCTACATTAACTTTAAACTGATTAAATAAAACAGATCTTGAAACGTGATGACAGCAAAAATCAGGGTTTATTTGAAGTATAAACTCGTAGGCCGAAACAGCTGGACACCTCGAGACCTCAAAAGAAAAAACCCTCTCTCAACATAGTTCTGTCCTTATTTATACCTTTCATTGACGTCAGAAGGTTGTATAACGTATATCAGTCTTTTCCCATTTTAGGAAAACACTTGAGAAAAACAAATTCTTCTTAGGTCAGCTTGACATAAACCAGCTCTAATTGTTAAAACAGTTCTGAGTTGTTAAAACAGTTCTGATGGGAAACAAGGTCTTACTGGAACAGCTACATGCATGACCTTTTTTGGACAAACAAGTCTACCACTTTAATACCTGCAGCAGTTGCGAAGTGCTGATCAATGAATTCAGAGTCAGCCCCTGAATCAATGAAAACCTGGATCTAGATGGGATCCCTACCCTCCAGAGAGAGCTTGGCAGGAACGATCAGAGATGAGATTGAATGGTTCTGGGTCTGACTCAGCAGGCATCTCCTCGCACCTGCTGAGCCTGACCTTTTAACGGACATCTCGAGATGAAATATGAATCTTGGCCGCAGTAGAAACAGAGGTGATTACGTCATCTTCGTTCTCATTCCTCTGGGGTCAGGCGACTGCGGCCAATCTGCATGGGTTCTTCCTGGGGTGGCAGAGAAGGAGGTCCAACAGGTAATGGAACTTTAGGAGGCCTGAACTCACCCATGGTTCTTTGTGGCCTATAGTCTTTCTCCCTGGCTCTTTCTCTCAATCTCAGATCCACCCTGTTGGCGAGGTCCTCAAGTTCCTATTACGTGTTGGGATACCTTTTAGTTGCCAGGGCGTCCTTGATGCCATCAGAAAGTCCCCAAAAAAAGCGTCAGTTAGAGCCCCCTCATTCCAATGACTGCCCGTGGCGGTAGTGTGGAAGTCAATAATGTACTCTGTCACTCTGCGGCTGCCATGCTTGATAGAAAAACGTCGACGCGCCGCCTCCCTCTCAGGTAGCACGGGGTCAAAAATTCTACACAGTTCTTTAGAAAAAGTAGCAAAAGAGGAACAGCACCTTGAGTTGCATTGCCATTCGGAGGTCCCCCAGGTCTTGGCTTGGCCAAATAACTGCGATATCACATATGCCACATTGGAACGTTCAGTGGAGAAATAGGATGACTGTAGCTGAAAATGGATATCATACTGAATTAAAAATGGCCGACATTGTTCTGGCTCACCTTTAAATAACTCAGAAGGTGACAAGCGTGGCTCGTGCGGTACTGTAGCTTGTGGTCCAGCTGGTATGAGTCCAGAAGCAGGAACAGGATCTTGTGGTGGTAGATTTTGAGGGGACATGTTTTTAAGCATATTTACAATTTCATTCATACCATTTTCTAATTTATCAATGGCTCCCTCAACACCAGCTCGCTATTCTGAACCCTGTGGGGTGATCCATTATGGCCAGAATATACTGTAATGATTGAGGTTGGATCAGAACCACAAGAATCCAGAGCGGTTTAAAAGGTTTTATTAATAAGTAAAGAGCTGCAACTCTCGGCTGGTGTTGGTAGACAAGGAGCCGGAGCTGGGTCTTGTAAGGCTCTATGGGCCGGAGGCAGAGCTCTGAACAGTGCTGCAACGTCACCGAGGGGCGGTGTACGTCGGTGGTCTTGGGTGGGCGATCCAGAGGCAGAGTCGTGGGCAGAAACAAGGTCGGCAACAGGATCTGATAAAGACGACAGTACCAAAGAGCAAGGCAAAACTCAGAGTCCAAAAACAAGCAGGTAACGGCAGCAAAAAGGCAGATGAGCAGAGGTGCAAAAGGGCAAGACAAAAATCAGAGGTCGAGGGGCAGGCAGGAGACTGTGAACAGGATCAGGATACAAGAGAGAAACACTGGAAGACTACTCACCAAAGGCTTTCGATATTCTGGCACCAGACTTCTTCTTCTTCTCGTGTTTTATGGCGGGTGGCATCCAACGTTAAGATGCATTATCGCCATCTACTGTGCTGGAGTGTAGGCCAGAGTATTTTTCTTACCTACCTAATCTAAATTCTTGTATAGTTTTGTTTCCTTTAGAAATTTAATAAGTGCCTCATTTATTTTGTCATGTTTAACCAATACCCTTTCTACTCTTAATGTCTCCACCTCATGTTTTCTTACTTCTTGTTTTAATTTTTCTCTACTCACTCTATATTTTTCACATTGAATTATTACATGTTCTACTGTCTCCATGTCCATGCCACATTCACATTTACCTGTTGGGCGTTTGCCTATCAAATGTAAATTTTTACTTAATTCTGTGTGTCCAATCCGTAACCTTGTCTTCACTATTTGTTCCTTTCGATTTCCTCCTATCATTTCCATTCTCCCTGCTTTCTTCTGTATCTGAAACAGATGATGACCTTTAGTCTCCTCCTCCCAGAGTCGCTGCCATTCAGAGTTAACTTGGTTTTTAATAATACATTTTATTTCAGATTTACTAAATACAATTTCCATGATTCTAACTTGTTTTAAAGATAATTTAGCTAGATGGTCTGCTGCATCATTTCCTTCTATATTTTTATGAGCCGGTATCCAAATAAACGTTACCTTTACTTTAGCTTGTGTAAGTCTAAATATAATTTCATAAATTTCATACACCAATTCCAGATGGCTTTTGGATGAAAAATTTAAAATGGACATTAATGATGATAATGAATCTGAACATATAAGCACTCTGTCTTTTCCCACTGTGTTCCACCCATTGTAACGCCATCAAAATCGCCAACATTTCCACTGCATACACAGCTAAGTGATCAGATGTTCTTTGCTTCATAATTATATTCAGCTCGGGAATAACATAAGCAAATCCTGTTTTACCTGATTCTAAATCTTTTGAACCATCTGCATATATATTAAGAAAGGATCTATATGCATTCTTAATTTTATCTTGTACAAAATCTACACAATTTTAATCTTTACTATTCTGTATTTTTTATAGACCTCTAGATCTAGTCACATTTGGAAACAACCAAAAAGGCGTAACTGAATATGGCACTGCAGCACAATATCTTTTCTCTTGAATTCCATTTCTCTAGCACATTTATTTGCTTCCCAAGCAAAACAGTCCACTTTAGCCTTTCCACTTTCCCAGCATAGCTTCAAAATTCTTACTGCTGGATGGTGCTCTTCCTTATGTCCCTGTAAGCTTACTCAATAATTCATCATATTTTGTTTATATTTTAATTGTAACGGAAGCTCCCCCATTTCCACCTGCACTGCCAATGATGAAGAGGTCTTCATGGCTCCACAGCATAACCTAACATAAATCTTTTTTAGATTGATTTTATCTGCTCCCCAATCTAGTCCTGTTAAACACCTCATCAAATTCACAACTTTTTTACATTTTCCCTCAATATATTTTACATGATCATCCCATAAAAGTTTTGATTCAAACATGATTCCCAGTATCTGAAATTTACTTACTTTTTCTATTTTTTCCCCATACATTTTTAAATCTATGTCCTCGATCTTCTTTCTACTAAATACAACCGTCTTTGTTTTATGTACTGAGAATTTAACTCCCCAATTATAAGCCCAACTTTCAACAGATTTAATGGCATTTTGTATTTTCTCATACACTAATCTAACATTTCTTCCTTTTCTCCACAAGGCTCCATCATCTGCAAATAATGATTGCATGATATCCTTATCTACTCCAGAGAAAATGTCATTAACCATGATTGAAAATAGTAAAGGAATTATGATATTGCCCTGTGGAGTTCCATTTTCAACTTTATTTGATCGTGCTACTCCTATCTGTACTTGTATGACTCTATCAAATAAAAAAAAATTAATCCAACTATAGGCCCTTCCTGTTATTCCCATTTTATATAATTTGATAAGCAACCCATCCTTCCATACCATGTCATATGCTTTTTCAGTACCAAAAAATACTGCAACCACTACTTCCCTATTAACTTGAGCTTTCCTATTATCTGATTCCAAACATACAACTGGGTTCATTGCACCCCTTCCCTTTCTAAACCCACTTTGGCATGATGATAACAGTCCTCTACTTTCTACATAATATGTAATCCTTTTGGTTATCATTCTTTCCATAATCTTACCTATACATGAAGTAAGTGCAATGGGCCTATAGCTTGAAGGGTTTGTTGGATCCTTTCCTGGTTTGATCATTGGTATAATAACTGCCTCCTTCCAATTACTAGGTAACTTTCCTTCTTCCCAGATCTTATTAAACAGGCCTAACAGTTTTTCTTCTGCTTGATTTCCTAAGTGTTTTAACACAATATAACATATTTGATCTTTTCCAGGTGCTGTTAATCCTGATTTAAGTATTGCCCTTTTCATTTCTTGCATGGAAAATGGGACATCCATGATATTACCTGGGGTTGTTCTACCATCTAAAATTATATAATTTTCCCTTCTTGTCTGTTCCCTCCTGCATTTCCCCTGCTCTGATAAATTATCTGAACTATGGATCTTTGCAAATGTTTTTGCCATTATTTCTACTTTCTCTTCAGTTTTTATGGCCGTTCCTTTTTCATGTTTTAAATTTGGGTATGCCTTCTTTTGTCTATTCCCTCTCATTTTCTTGATCATTCCCCATACCTTAGCTATAGGAGTTGTTCTGCATATTGTGTCACAGTAATCCCTCCATTTGCTTTCTTTGCCTTTTTTAATAACTTTCCTTGCTTCTGCTTGAACTTTTTTATATTCAATTAAACTTTCAAAATTATGTGTTCTCCTCAGTATTCTAAAGGCTCAATTTATTTTCCTTATTGCTTCACTACACTCTTGTGTCCACCATGGTACGCTTTCTTTTTCTGTTTACCTTTGTTTACAGGAATTGTTAATTTTGTTGCCTTCAATATAACTTCCCTAATCTTTTCCTCTGCTTCTTCTATATCTATATTTAAATCAACTTCCTCATGTAGGAGTTGTGCTTTCCCTGGTCTCTGTCTCCCTCTAGTGTTCTATATTTGTCTGCTCCCCCTCTGATGTCTGCACCTGTGATGTTTCACAGGTGTTCTGTGTTAGTCTCGTTAGTGTGTGTATTTAAGTCTGTTTGCCTGCGTCCCTCATTGTCTGGTCATTGTCTCACTGTGATGCCTGTCC
>NC_056501.1:48438074-48440612 GCF_014905685.2 Nematolebias whitei | reverse complement strand
CCTGCGTCCCTCATTGTCTGGTCATTGTCTCACTGTGATGCCTGTCCCGTTCCTCGTGTCCTGCGTCCTGTCCCATGATTTATGTAAGTTTGCTGCCCCGTCAGCCATCTTTATTTTGTAAATAATAAATTATTGATTTATATTCTTTGAGTCTTGCCTGCCTGCACCAAATGGGTCTCCTGCCTAGAAATCATCACACCTCAATGTGTTTCTCACATACATATTTAAACCTATCCCACTCTGCCTTACCAAATATCCACTTTTCCTGCCTTTCCACCACCTCATTCTCTTTTTTGATATGTATTTTACAAAAAATTGTAATAAAATTATAATTTTATTATAATCCATGTAAATGGTAAGTAAATGGTTCTGCATTTATCCATATCTCCACTACAATAAATTCATCTTCATTTCCATTCTTTACCACTCTAAAAGGCAGGTTCTCTATAATAAAAGTGGCACAACCACCACCATTACCTTCTACCCGATCATATCTAACGCTTGTATATTTTGAAATGTAATTGGGGTTTTAACCAGGTTTCTTGTACACAGATAATTTCAGGATCCTCTTCTAATTTATCAAAGTGTTTTAATTCCTGTCCATTTGATATTAAACTTCTTGCAATCCAGTGAAGAATCAAGACCATAATACTTTTGTTATCCTACCCATGCTGCTTCTTGATTGGCCTGAGCACTGTCATCCCTTACTTCTTCCCATGATAGTTCGTTAATATTAAGATGATTTGCTGCTGCTTTCACTATTATTTGAATTCTCTCTGTTTTTGACTTTATTTCCATCGTTGCATTTGTAACCCCTGCAATGAATGTCTCTAAGCTTTTTAAATCCACACACATTTTATTTTCTCTTGTTTGGTTTGGCCCTGCATCCATCCTGTTTTCCACCTCAACATCTTTTCTTTGCTTTACCACTTTGAAAGCCTCTGCATAGGACACTTTGTTGTGTACTCTGACCTGTTGGACCTGTACCTCCCTCTTCATCACTTCACAGCCTCCATGCGCCACACTGTGACTTCCACCACAACTGCAGCATTTTGGTTGTCTGCTCTTATTGTAATTTTAATATTCGTGATCTTCTCCACACCGTGCACACCTTCTTTTTCTTTTACATGTCTGAGCTGTACGGCCAAATCTTTGGCAATTATAAAACCCAAGTGGACGTGGGACATATTCTCTCACACTGTAGGCCATAAACCCTAAAAAGACTTTTCCTGGTAGTATTTCCTCATCAAATTCTAGCAAAATGCCTTCACTGTTCCTTTTATCTCCATTTTTTAAAACTTTGGAACCTTCTCACATCTTTAACTCTCCCCCTCTAACATTTGATTTTATTTCCTCAACTGAGACTTCAACCGGGATCCCCCAAATCACTCCTTTCTTCCACATATTCCCTTCTTGTACAAGGCTCACACTTGTCACTTTACACTTTCCCACCTCTCTCAGCCTACATGCTCTGTCTTTTTGTTCTTCTGTGTTGCAAATAATCAACAAGTTTCCATCTCTCAGAATTTTTGCTGTTGTAATGTCTCCCACTTGATTCTTCAGAATGGTGGATAGCTTAACTGGGTTGATTAATTGAAGTCCCTTCTCATTGATTCTAACAATGACTTTGAACTCCTTTACCTCCCTCTCCATTTCTACTTCAGACTCATCTCAGTTTGTCACTACCCTTCCCTTCTTTACTGCATCTGCCACCACCGAAGAATTTCCTCTTTTTGGACTCATCCTTTCACTACACGAATTATCTCAACGCACCTCACTCTCATTACCTACACTACTTTCCCTCTCTGGCCCATTCGCAGCACAGCTGTGCCAACCCGCTGTAGTCCTTTATCCAGAGTTCCTTCAGTCCACGGGATTTCCCAATAGGCCCTTTTCACAATGACGTCAGACAACTTCCTTTTTGACTCGGTGCTGTGGATCATTACTTCCGGGTCTATTCTCCCTCAAGAGACCTGTCTGGAAACTTCACGGAATTTCATTCCTTCAACCTTTATTTAGAGGTTATATTACAAGATATAGCACAAGGTAAGGTTAATAAAAACAGTATTTACGTGTTTGTGGTAACGTTATCCATCATTGCAGCAACTTTAGCCACAGTAGCTAAAATATACAACACGGGCTGTCAGTGCTCTAACGTTTAAAGCTTTACTTTTCTATATTAACGTTAATATAAACAGTATTTATGTGTTAGTTAACTGTGGTGATGCTATCCATCATTATCAATTTACCATTCTGTAACTGTGTAAGGAAACAGCCTCCAATTGTAAAGTAAGCTAGCTAGCAGCAACAGGTAGCTAAACTCTACACTGCTGCTGCCTGTCAGTGCTGTAACATTAAAATGTTTAACTTTATCTATTAATGTAAAATCTCTGACATCTTCCAACACTGTTGTTTAGAATAGCATTTTAAATATTGAATTAAAAGCTATATGTCAAACCATTTCCATGTTCTAATGTGATTTAATAATTTCTCTTTTTACTTTTTTCTTGTGTCCATCTTTCTCAGCAGCAGCTCATC
>NC_056501.1:48366428-48418074 GCF_014905685.2 Nematolebias whitei | reverse complement strand
AGAGTCCGGGACCGGAACTCTCGCCCGTAAGCTGATGCCCAGATGGACTGGACCCCATCTGATAGTCGACAAAGTGTCTCCAATTATCTACCAGATAAAAATCAGTAAAGGCCAAAAAGAGCCAACTGTTAAATGGGTACATCGTAACCAGATTAAACAACACAAGGCGTGCAATAACTCCTTGGGAGACAAAGATCTCACAAAATCTGACCTCGTGGGAACAAGGGTCATCCAAGCAGAAGATAACTAATGGATAATAAACTTAACCATAGTTTAAACTCACAGGACCTACCCTTGACCATTACGAAGCTAAGACCTATCTCTTTGTGTTTCCATAGGACAATGATGGTACCACTCCTGGTAATCTTCACCCTTTTGTGTGCCATCCAAGAAGGGCAAGCTGAGATCGTAACCCTTGGGCCCACCTCAGGCATCGCTCTGTTTGACCAACCAGGATTGCTCATCACAGACTGCCGCCTATACACTCGGAAGGTCTTCGTCCGCTTCGACCCCCAAACTGTGATCAGACAACACATCGACCTTAAAAACGAGTGGCTAAACAAACCATGGTATAAGGTATCCCTAGAAAGTGCAAAAGGAGAGATCCGGCACGTCCTAAGGCAATTACATAAATTTACTTACACCCAACAAGAGTTGGGCGGAATAGGTACAAGACAAAAGCGCAGTATCGGCGGGCTTCTGCTTGCTGCATCGTCACTAGGATCACTGTTTAGCTTAGGTTTGTCCGCATACAACACTGTCAGTATAACGTCTCTAAAACAACACGTGTCTGAAGTAGAGAATGAGGTCCCAAAAATCCGAGCATTAATGGACCTTCAACAAACTCAACTGAGACAAGTGACTGAAACAGCGAAAGATACTGTTCTAGTGCTTAATACTCACACCCAAGAAATCAGAGCCCTCGTACATGCGATAAATGAATTAACTCTTAAGGTTGAAATGGATTACACTGTCGCACACCTGATAGATAGAATCTTCGCCGACATGCTTAGAGATATCAGTTCATTGGTAGACACACTAGCCACCGGTAGGATCCCACCGTATCTAGTCTCGCTACAGATGGTGAACGACATCCTCGGCTCCGCTACACGTGAAAGAGTTACGCAAACACAGGCACACCTGGCTTACACTCTCGGTAGCGCGATCCCAATCTACGTCGATCACAAGAAGTTTGAAATGGCATTCATTATCAACCTACCGATAATTCCCTCAAACGGCATATACAGACTCAGGGACGTCGTAAATGTTGGCAATTGGCACGGCGAAAACCATGTTCAAATTGACACACCAAAGATGGTTGCGTACCACGACGACAACCCCTCAGTATACCTAGCTCCAAACATGCAGATGTGTGTTCTCACTCGGGAGATACACTATCTGTGCCCAAGCAAACCGTTTATGTGGAATAAAACAGCGGGCATATGCGGATTAACACCTATTCCGGAAAATTCTAAGTGTTCAACGACCATAACGCCGCGACACCTGGCTAAGACCGCAAAGGCTGAAATCGTCGGATCACGTTGGCTAGTGAACGCCCCCCAAAGAGAGGCGATCATGGCCTACGGACAGCTTGGAGCAAATAGACCCCTGATCTTACCGGACAAAACAATGTGGATCAGTGTTCCCCAGGGAACAACCATACACATTGATGATTTGACGCTCTATCACCTCGATCCGGGACAATGGGAAACGACTCTGGACGACACAGAGTACCTAAAAAACATGACTATAGACATAGATCCCGGAACCTTGGGAAGGATCCGGTTTGAGGGTACTAAGGTCGTCGACGTGGAACCGTTAAACGGAGTTCTCAAGTCTCTCAGGTCCGAGAATAATAACCCAATCCAACCGATTGCCTATGCGTGGTCAAGTGCAGACACGTTGATCGTAGCCCTGCAAATGATGATACTCCTCGTGTTATGCGGGATACTCATATCCCTGTTCCGAGGCCTCCGGTCACTCCGAGTCCAACAAGATCTCCATGCAGTGCACCTCAATGTGATTATGTCTCGCGCACGCGGGTCTAAAAAGAAACAAACAAATAAACGGGACAGCGTGACTGAATCTGGCAACCAGGGTGAGGAGAGGCAGTGAAACGATGTTTCTAGATGCTTAGTCACTACTCTTGTCGGTGTTGAAACGTTGTTTAGTTGATTTTGGTATTGTTTCTGAAGGAAGAATGAATTTTGTTGTGTAGTAAGTTAGAGACTAAGAAGCCTTTGACCATGCCAACATGCAGTTCATTCATTAAATTGCAATCTTTGCGGAGTCAATGTATATTATTGCTACCTTGAGTACCATAATCTACATTGATCTCACATCGCTTAAGCCGAACCTACTCGGACAATTCTATTCGGGGGGATAGCTAATTCTTTTTGATAAGTCTCGCCATAGACTTCCAAAACATTTATGGGAAAACCAAACACCCAATCTCAAGTCGTTCGTCTAAAAGACAACAGACAATTGCACCAAACTATATTTTACCATGTAAAGCTAACTTAAACCAAGTTAGAAATGGAAAAATAGTTTGGAACACTTTTCTATAGGCATAAACCCCTGTAGTTACCCCTTTTCAGCATTCTCCACCCCTTAACTGGTAGTTGTAGCTGTTCCCAACCATAATAGCTTACACACCAGATGCATATAGTTTAAGGCCTTATGTAAAATCCCCTTCATAAGCCCACCTTAAACCACATAATTGCATGAAACATTGAACCAGAACGGCACAGGCTGGACGTCGCTGGAGACAACCTTCGCTGGAGGCGACCTGCAATCCTGACGTTGGTCTCCACTCTTCATCCAGTGGCCGCTTCTTCAGTTCAACCCAAGGGTACCCCTCTGTATGCTGATTAATCAACACTTCCAATCGTTGTGGATTTACCGTTGTGGATTATATGACTTTTTCCAATGGATTACAGACTCTGTTTCCAAGGGGTTAAAGCATTGCTACAATGGAATTATCGAAACGATATGGAATTATAATCAACACAATGGAATTACCAAGAACATTGTGGAATTACCTTGACTTTGTTTCCTTGCTGGATTACTTCTGACTTTGGTCTTCCTTGCTGGATTACTTCTGACTTTGGTCTTCCTTGCTGGGTTACATCAAGCTCAAGGACATTTGAAGGTCTAAGTTCACGGTTGGAATTCATCCCCATGGACAGGTGATGATTTCCAAAGGGGGGACTGTAGTGAACCTGATCTGACCCTGATCTGACCCTGATGACCTCAAATCTATCAGATGGACAGAGACTGTTATTTCATTGATCTGAATACAGTTTGAGCCATCTGGTGACTCTCTTTCTTGAATTAATCAAGCAGAAAAGACAGTTTTTATAATCATCACTGTTTTACAAATGTTTGATAATCAAATTGTGTTAGTTCACTCAATGTTTACAGGTTGAAGAGAACTACTCATTTTTATTTTACATAAACAGTAAGTAATGATTTTTATTCCTCATTCAAAGAAGAAATCAGGTTAATATGCTTTTCTTGATTTTCTGTCTGAAATGAGCCAAGTTTGTAAGTATGTTAAAGGTCGGTTTTCGGTCAACTAAAATGTTTACCGAGAAAAATGTCATGTTTAAACTTTTTCAGAAGATAATAAGTGTGAGACTCCACGAAGTCTGAAGTCCTACAATAATCTTTCTGTTGTCACTAAAACAATCCTTGACTTATGATAACATCTTACATCACAAACCATACCTCTATTCCTGGTCCATCGACCAATCAAAAGCTCTCAAATGACCCGGAAGTCGACCCATTTAAAATGTGGCAACTTCCCAGTTCATGTTAGAGTTGAAGGAGTTGAAGGAGTTGCAAGAAGCTGAGACGTGGAGTTGCTGGAGTTTGTTGGTTGCTGTGTTGCTGCACTCAGAAATGAGTTCAACTAGAGAGCGCACAGAGTGATGGAGTTAGAGCTCTTGGATGCAGACGCGTTCAGGATGATCCAGAGAAGTTTTGGAATTATAATTTCTGTTTGAACACCACGCACGACTCTCGAAGGATTTCAGCTGCTCTCAACGGAGACGCTGAAAAAGTCTGAAGGATTCTATACCGACATTGAGTCATCGTCAACCAGGTAACAGTTTCTTCTTCGACTAAAGTGTACCGGAAGCAAGCTGAGATCTGATGGAGCGTGCACGTTTTCTGGTCAAACAGATTAATTCCCTCACAAATCTCTCTGTAAGATAAATTCTCCATTTCATCTTAAACTCTGCTTTCTCCTAAAATCAGTACAGATATTTAGAAATATCTGAAGCTAAGTCCTCAATCACCGCCGTGTAATTGAAGCTCATTATCTGTGAAACTTGTCTGTTATTATTTTCATGTTTTGCCAAATTAATGTAAATGTTTGATGTTAAACTTTGATTCTGAAAATAAATGACCGCATTCATTTGATGGGTCAAAGATAATAACGTCTCTCGTTCGCATTTCTGTTAAAATTCAATGCACGACATTACACAGTCAGAAAAATGAGGAACTCGTGAAAATTGTATGCATATATCTCGTATATGTACTACTACAATTTGAATACTTTTACTTCTTATTTCCTTGTGCAATATATTTATTATACTAAATGTTTCTTTGATTTTTCCTAATTGTTCTATCATACGCCTTCTGTGATGTTCATATTTCTGACAGACCAAAATGACATGTTCTATTGTTTCCTCCTGTCCACAGAGCTCACATTGTCCTGTATCATGTTTCTGAATCGTGTGTAGTGAGCTGTTAAGTCCTGTATGTCCAAATCTTACTTTGGTTATTAGTCTTTCTTCTGTTCCTCCCTCCTGTTCTCGTTTCTCCCACTTGTCTCTGTATTCTGTAGTACCATCTTCCTTTGTGCTCTTCCCACTGTTTTTGCCATTTTTCCTTTAGTTTTTGTTTCACTATGGTTCTTACTTCTGATTTACTGATGGATATTGTAAAATTGATTTGATCTTTTGTTGCTGCTTTTGCTGCCCTGTCTGCTGCTTCATTCCCTCTGACCCCTAGATGTGCTGGTGTCCATAAAAATATCACTGTCAGTCCCATCATTTGTATTCTGAATAATGTTTGTTTTAGTTCTAGTAAAATGTCCGGTCGGCTATCTGAATGACTATTTTGCAAACTGAGTGTTGAGCTTGAGTCTGAACAGATGATTGTTTTTAACGGTCTTGTCTTCTACCCACTGCACTGCCAACATCTCCCCTGTGTACACGGATACTTCATTTGTGATTCTTTTCCTTACTTCTATGTTGAATTCTGGTATTTTAAATATGACACTCCTACTTTCTCTGATGTTTTTGATGCATCTGTATAAATCTGTATATAGTTATAGTAGTTATTGATATGGTCCTGTACTGTATATGAGTTAAAAATAAATCTCGTCTTTTTTTCTTGTCAATGAGTGTCAACTGTTGCATTTGGAAGAAGCCATGGTGGTATTGTTGGTACTGGTACCACTGGGCTGATGTCTGTAAGTTGTCTATTTGCATTTCTTTTGTTTTCTGGTCTATTGTCCATCCAAAACTTCTTGTCTCTTTCTTCTCCTTCTCCCAGCTTGGTTTTAAAATATCTAGTGTTGGGTGTTCCGGGTTATTTCCTTTAAGATTGATCCAGTAGTTTATTGCTAATTGTTCTCGTATTATTGCTAACGGCATTTCTCCCATTTCTACTCCAAGTGCTGCTGCTGGGGTGGTTTTGAATGCTCCTGTACATAGTCTTAATGCTTGATATTGTATTTTGTCCAGTTTCTCCAAATGTGTTTTTGCTGCTGATCCATAAATTACATAACCATAATCTACATTTGATCTGATAAGTCCTGTATAAATTTGTTTTAATGCCGTTCTATCTGCACCCCATTTATTCCCAGCTAAACATCTCATAATGTTTAAGATTTTTTTTACATTTATCAATCTTTTGTATATGTACATTCCATACATAGGCATCGCAACCATTATATGTGAAGGGGACAAGTCCACCCACATTAAAAAAAAACATTCATTTGGACCCCCCCCCCCCCCCCACACACACACACTTTTACTATGAAACATTAGTTCAGGCGGCGCAGTTTCTCGTTCTTCGTGAACGAATCCATTCCACTTGATTGATAGGAGAATACTCAAGCTACTAAAACTCCACTCCAGGTTTTCCTGGTTACCTCCAACTCTCCACTGTCCCTTCCTGCCTCTTGCCTCGGCAGAAAACGAGCACAGGTGAAGGAGGTGGAGGTACCTGTGGTACTCGTTCGCCAGTTTAGCAGCTTAGTGCGGGCAGTTGTTGACTGGGGGGGTTGATCATAAACACATATTCATGTTAGGAGGATGCTTGAGAGGAGCGCTACATCTGTAGCATCTTATCTTGGCAGTAACTGTGATGCTGTAAGAGACGTTGTGTGTTCAGGTGGATTAAAGTTGAATTGTCTTTAAAACCCCACACCTTATTGTCCTCAAGCTTCATGAGAAACATCATTTAGATGAGTAGTGTTGAACACAAGTAAAAAAAAGTCCAGTGGTGATGTTTTTTATTTCTCTATAAACACAAATATTGTCGACCTGACGCTCTGAGTTAAAGTGTATTAAAGTTAAAATGTCTTTAAAATCCACAGATGAATTTACACAAACTTGGTGAGAAACATGTTTTAAATGTGTGGAATTAAAGGAAATCTAGGTGAAATGCTGCTTTTTTGTACATTAGTGAACACCTTTTTTTTAACGTGCGCACACACGTGCACGTATGCACACACGCACATGCACACACACATTGTGTCCCCCCCACATTATGGATGTTTCTGACTAGGGGTTGAACGAGTATATGATTTTTAAACTCGACATTAACATAATAAAACCCGAGTAGAACTTGAGTATTTGATGACATCATAGATCTCAAGATACAAAAATAAAGAAATAAATAAAAACCGCAAAAAAAAGCTCATTATTTACAAAAAAAGACCAACAAAACATTGGGAGCGTATATTATGCTCCTACGGTTTATCATACTGCAAATAAGTCACAGGAAAAACTAAACTATTAGTTATTATTATTAAACTGCAAACATGAAGAAACATGCAGTACGTCAAAAACAAAACTTAAACCGAAACTGGTTTTGGTTTGTTGGATTGGACCCCGTGTTACACCATACACTGTGACCTGCAACAGTGCAACACCGCCCCCTACGGTCATACGGTGGTCACATAATGACGTCACTACGAATACTCGACGTTACATTTTTAACCTCGATAGATGTCCTAGCAATCGATGTGTAGATTACTCGAGTACTCTGTTAATGCCCTACTTCTGACACCCTTGATTCCATATGATTTTCTCATCAAACCATATACCCAAATATTTTATACACTTAACTTGTTCTAGTTCTTGATTATATAATTTCACTTTAATCTCTTTGTTGACTCTTTTCTGTGTAAATATCATTACTTTTGTTTTATCTACTGAAAATTTGAATCCCCAATCATTTGCCCATTTCTCAATTTTTCATATCACCTCTTGTATTTTCTTCACAGTGAATTTTATATTTTTCCCTCTTTTCCAAATGGTTCCATCATCTGCAAATAATGAACATCCCACCCCGTTCTCAATCTCTGTAAAAACATCATTTATCATTATAGAAAATAGTAATGGACTTAATACTTCCCTGTGGTGTTCCGTTTTCCACAAAGTATTTCTTTGAATATTCTTGTTGTATTCTTACTTGTATCGATCTTTTTAATAAAAAGTTTTGTATCCATCTGAACATTCTTCCATTAATTCCTAGTTTGCACATTTGAATTAATAATCCTTCAACCCATAACAAATCGTCTGCCTTTTCTATGTCGAAGAATACGGCCACCACACTTTCTTTATTTATCTGTGCTCTCCTTAGCTCGTGTTCTAATTGTAATGTTGCATCATTAGTGTTCTTCCTTTTCTAAAACCACTTTGATATTTAGTTATGTATCCCTTACTGTTCAAATAATACGTTAGTCTATCATTGATCATTTTTCCATTATTTGACATATATTTGATGTTAATGCTATTGGTCAGTAATTTTCCAGCTTTGTATGATCCTTTCCTGGTTTAGCTGTTGGTATGATGACTGATTCTTTCCAGCTTTGTGGTAGCTCCCCCTCATCCCACACTTTGTTGTATAGTTCTAAAATTATTTATTTGGATTTTTTACTAAGGTGGTTTATCATGGTGTACCATATCTGATCTTTTCCAGGTGCTGTTTGTTTAGTTTTCCTGAGTGCTCGACTCAGTTCTGCTTTTTGAAAAGGTTCGTTCAATAAATTATCAGTTTCTTCCATATTCTTCATTAAATCTTTGTATTTTACCTTTGTAGATTCCCTCTATTTCTTTCATTACTAATATTATTGGAACTATGAATTTTGCTAAATGTTGTTGCTATTATTTCAGCTTTTTCTTTATCATTTACTACTGCTGTTCCATCTACATTTAATTTTTTTTTTTTTTTTTCATTTAGCCTTTATTTATCCAGGTTAGTCTCATTGAGCCACAAGAACTCATTTTCAAGAGAGACCTGTTTAGGGAGCACATGGTGGGGGTTAAGGGCCTTGCTCATGGGCCCAGAGTGGGGCGAATGAGGGTGGGGGCAAGTGTGGGTGTTTCACCTACCCCACCCACAATTTTTGATGTTGTCGGGGCCGGGGCGTGAACCGGCGATCTTCGGATCACAAGCCCACCTCTCTAACCTCTGTGCCACCACTCCCGTAAATTTAATACTGGATATCCATATTCTTTTTTGATGCCATTCATTTTTTTTTGATCATTTTCCAGATTTTTTCAATTTTTGTTTCTTTTCCAATAGTATTACAAAAGTTTCTCCAATATTCCCTCTTTGCATTCTTTACGATTTTTCTTACCATTGCTTGTTTTCTTTTATATTCGATGAAGTTCTGATAACTAGGATTTCTTTTTAGTGCTTTAAATGCTTTATTTCTTGTCTTTATGGCTTTGTTACATTCATTTGGCCACCAAGGTACTTTCTTCTTTTCGCTCGTTTTTCCACCTTTTTTTTATTGAATGTTCTGTAGCTTCCTGTATAATCTTGCATATACAAACATTAACATTATTACTTGTCTGTTGACAGATCAATTTTCTGTAGCTCTCTATCAGTAATATATTTGAATTTGTTCCATCCATCCATCCATCCATCCATCCATCCATCCATCCATTATCTTTACCCGTTTATTCCATTTTGGGTCACGGGGGTCGCTGGTGCCCATCACTGTGCGAGGGGCGGGGTACACCCTGGACGGGTCGCAAGTCCATCTCAGGGCCACATAGAGACAAACGAGACAAACAACCATTCACTCTCTCACTCACACCTAGGGACAATTTAGAGTTACCAATCAGCCTAACATGCATGTTTTTGGTCTGTGGGAGGAAACCGGAGTACCCGGAGAAAACCCACGCATGCACGGAGAGAACATGCAAACTCCACCCAGAAAGGCCCCTGGACCGGGGTTTGAACCAGGGACCTGTTCACTGAGAGGCAGCAGCTCTACCAGTTGCGCCACCGTGCTGCCCTGAATTTGTTCCAGTCTGCTTTATTAAATAGTAACTTTCTATTTCCTTCTACTGTGTAATTCTCTGGTTTTATGCCTATTGAAATGTTGATAGGATAATGATCACTACCCATTACTGTGCTTTTATCAACATCCCACATACAAACTCCAGCTAATGAATTTGATACAAATATAAGATCAATTGCTGACTCTGCGCCTGTTCTAACATTTATTCTTGTTCCCCTCCCATCATTAATACATACAAGGTTTTTAGTTTCCATCACTTCTTCCATTTTTCCATTTCTATCATTACTTCCCCCCAAAAAGTACTATGTGCATTAAAGTCCCCACACCACAACACTTTCTCATCCACATATTTTAACACCTCCTCCATCACCTCAAGTGACAGTGCTCTGCATGGGTTATAGGCATTTATTATCTTATACTTTCCTTCTTCTCCCCATACTTCCACTATTATATATTCAAATTCTATTCCTTTTTTTAATATCTGATATTGAATTCCTTGTTTTATGGATGTTCCACATCCTCCTCCACTTCCTTCTTGTCTAGCTCTTATGTTATTATATCCTTTGATAACAAATTCCAAATTTGATTTTAACCACGTCTCTTGTATGCATATGATTTCTGGTTTTTCATCAAGTCCATCTATATATCCTTTAAATTCGTGTCTATTGGCAATTAAACTTCTAGCATT
Source organism: Nematolebias whitei (assembly GCF_014905685.2). Lineage (NCBI taxonomy): Eukaryota > Metazoa > Chordata > Actinopteri > Cyprinodontiformes > Rivulidae > Nematolebias > Nematolebias whitei. Next base: position 48,407,830 of record NC_056501.1, on the reverse strand, counting down.
CCATTGTAATATAATCATATATTGTCACCCGGTGTTCCTGGTCTTCCATCAGCTTCCAACCTTTTGTTAATGTTTTCCCAACATCCCTCTTTGAACCCCAAACATTTTTCAGCTCCTCTCACGATTATTTTAATTTTCTCTGTTTTATGTTTGGCCTGGTCAGTGCAGTTTATGACATATGTTATGAATAATATCAGGTTTTCGACTGGCATTGTGATATTTTCCTCTGTTTGCTGGTACTTTGTTGTGGTTCTGGTTCTGTTTGTCCTGTCGCTCTTGTCTGTAGATGAACAGATGCTGCGAAATATTCATCAATTAAAACGGATTCCTCATTTTTCTGGACTGAATAAAACGTGCATTGAATTTAATGAAATGCAAATGTGAGACGTCATTTATCTTTGACCCATCAAAATGAATGCGGTCATTTATTTACAGAATCAAAGTTTAACATCAAACATTTACATTAATTTGGCAAAATATGAAAATAACAACATAATCAATCAATCAGGAAAACCATACGGCCATGATTTTCCGTTGCTTCACCACAGACATTTATGAAAACTGTACAGTTATGATCAATTAGGGATCAGCACCTCATGGCGGTGGATGAGCACTTTACACAGACATTTCTAAAATATCTGGAAGGATTTCTACTTTAGAGAAGAATTTAAAGATGGAAAGATGGAGTTTAAAGGGAGTAAAAGATGGATGAGGGAGAATGTGGTGTCAGCTTCAGAAATGGCACCCTCCATTCGAACCCAGCTCTCCTCGGTACGCTTCGGTAGGCAACTTGACTCATTACCTTTCTGAAGATTAATCAGCAGATATGGAGGTCCAGTTAACGCTACCTGTCCAGCGTCTCCATAGGATGGCTGTGACTCGTCCGAAGTAGTGACGAGATTCCGTCCGACACCAGCTCACATCAGCAATAGCAATAATCCAACTCGGAGGAGCCTTATCATGCTGGACTTCTGTTCTCCCAAACAACTTCTCAGCGCAGAACCGAACTCCTCAGAAGCTTCACCGAACTGAACTTCTCCGCGCAGAACTGAACTGAGAGAACTAGGAAGTACCGGCATTTTAAAGAGCTCTATTTCCGGTATATTTGAGCGTCCCTTATTGGGTAATATCAACCAGACAGGGGTGTGTTTTGTGATGTCAGAGGTTACTAGAAGTCAGAAAAGAGCAAGAATTGTTATGGAACAGATTAAACTGTTCTCAGAGACAGAGAGAGTTTTGTTTTGGCGAGTTTTAGAAACAGGTGCCAGCTCCCCTGTTGACGTCTGAGAGGATGTAAACAAGACACATGTCTGCTTCGACTCCTGACCTTGGAAAACGCACACTTGCTCATTCAAAGACAGAAATCAGAAAATGCATAAAAATCTGTAACGGACCTTAACATGAATTCTAACTCTGCATAAGCATTCAAAATCATTACACTGTTTCACAGTTAATAAAATTGATTAGTTCACTGCAACATCTAAAATGGTTTGAACTAAGACACTTTGATTATCAACATTTGTAAAATAGTAATGATAATAAAAAGAGAGTGTTCTTCCACTTGATTTTCAAGAAAGAGAGTCGCAGGATGGGTGAACCTGTATTTCTGGATTCAAATCAATGAAATGACAGTTCCTGTCCCACAAGGTTCTTAAGGTCAAGGGTTTTGACCTTAGGCTTAGTTTTGACATCAGGTTAAGTTCACTACATGTCTTTTGTTCTTTGACACTTTTGACTGCCTCTGCATATGTGGTGTTTTTACTTATTTTCACCTGTTGGATTTCTTTTGCTGTTTTCCTCACTTCACACCCTCCATATGTAACTCTATGTTGTCCTCCACAGTTGCAACACTTCTCCTTTTCTTCTTTACATTCTTCTATTCTGTGATCTTCTCCACACTTTGGACACCTCTGTTTACCTTTGCACGCTGCTGCAATGTGTCCATATCTCTGGCACTTGTAGCAGCGGAGTGGTGGTGGGATGTAAGGCCTAACTTGAAAATTCAAATATCCTTTTTTTATGTTTGTTGGTAAGGTCGTCTCATCAAACTCAATCATAATTGATAAACTTCCTACTCTTTCCCCATTATTGTTCTAGAATGGCGCCGCTCAAGGTGGCTGCATGTTGGAGCAGCTCTGTTACTTTCATTCTGAGAATTTGCTTTTGGAAACTTTAATTCCTGGTTTTCTGGATGTAAATCACATTTTTTGGATTATTGTTTCCTCTGGTATCAGGTGCTGTGCAGCCGGAAGGATTTTTACTGAAACTTTTTTGGTTTTGGACATTTGTTATGATGCGTAACCATGGCAACAAGGCAGTTTTCTACAACCAACAGCAGCTGATTAACATCTCAAAAGCTAAAATAATATCTCAACTATGGCCCCAACTCTCAAATGAGTTGAAAAGGATGTTCTGTGGATGCATTCTCATCTACCTGCCAGCTGTGCTCGAGTGCCTGACCACTGAGATCCTGGAACTAGCAGGAAACACGGCTCACGACAGCGGAAGGACAGGATTGTCCCTCAGCACCTACAGTTGACTGTCCGCAGCTATGAGGAGCTCGGCAGACTGCTGGGAGGAGTGGCCATCGCTCTGGGAGTAGTTCTGCCCAGCATTCAAGCGGTCCTACAGTGCAGGGGAACCGAGAGGCCAGCCGAGTCTGGGTGGACGGATCGGACGGCATCTGCAGCCAGTTTCTTAGGATCCACTGTGGGATGGACCTTTACAAGAGATCCTTCCTGCCTACAGCATCAGTATCTATAACATCTCTTAATGAAATGAGGATAACGAGTTACAACAACAAATAATTTCCCTTTGGGATTAATAAAGTATTTTTAAATTTAATTTAATTTTTAATTTTTTAATTAACAGTTCTTGACAGTCTCTTTAAGTTGTTTACTTGTGCACCAACAATGTTCCTTTTTATTTTATCTAAATCTTCATCCACTGGGATACCGTAAATAACTCCGCGAACCGTTTTGTTTTCTCCTATTATCTTTCTTTCCATGACCATTCTTTTACAGATGGTCTCGACGTGCAAAGCCTTATTTTTTTGTTCTTCAGTTTTACATGACACTAATAAATTTCCATCTCTTAACACCTTCACCATTTCTACATCTCCAGTCTTCCTTTTTATTTCTTTTGATATCAAAATGGGGCTTATGTTACCCTGCCCTTCCTCATTTTTTTAGTTTTAATATTATTTTAAATTAATCCCTCACTACTTTTCTTCTTACTACCCTTTCTTCATCCGAGCTGCTCCCTTCCAACTCCCTTTTATTACTCTGGCTGTCATTTGTCCCTTCTTCCATTTTATTTCTTCTGCGTCCTCTCCCTCTACCTACCGGTGTCCACCCCTCAAAATCCATGTCTGCCTCGTCTCCTACCTGTTTTTCCATCTGAACCATTCACATACCAGTTTATGCCAATCTCCGCCTGTTCCAAAGTCCAAAAAATTGTCAAATATCGATAATCCGTCAAAAATTGTTTTAAATTCCGCGCCCAACAGCTTCCTCCTGAGTGTCCCTCCTGGCACCAGACTGCGAGGGAGAGAAGCTTTTAAGCACCAGAGCACAGGTGTTTCCCATGAACACTAACGAGCTGCAGTGGGAGGAGGTGTGACAGACAGAAAGCTGCAGATAGGAAGCAGAGCTGACAGAAACCAAATGATCATAGAGAAAACTAGAACCCAAGCAGTGAAAAGAGCGTTTTAGCAAAGATTAAAGTGTGCGTCGTGACAGAAATAGCTTAATGTGTATTTGAATGAAATGTTGCTAGAGAAGGAGTTATTTATTTTGTTTTTGTTATTTGAAGATTATTATTGTTTGAATTATTTTTTTGGAAAAAAGGGGCAGACATAAGATTTTTTTTTCCCCTTCTTTCTGATGCCTTTCATTTGATTTGTGATTGTATTTCTTATTGTATATACAACTGTTTTGTTTTGTTTTAAAAATGAATAAACTTTACAATAATAATAATAACAAAGTACTGTACAGTAGCTACTGCAAAATTTTATATGGGTACTCACCAGCTCTGCAGAAGCTTAGTTCTGTTTGGGCTCGAGTGAAGAACAGATATAGCCGACAGCATGAGCCAGAACAGATCCTCTGGATTAACAGCACTGAACCAACGGCCTGTTTGAATCCAGTTAATCCAGATGAGTGCAGATGAAAGTGCAGGTGAGCCCAGACGACGCCACCGATCCTTTGAACAGCATCTTCCAGCACGAGAGGCCTCCTGCTCCGGCGAGCAGAGACCAGACTAATCGCTGAGGCTGGGAGTAACTGGTTCTGGTTCTGGTCCGGTTCTGATTGGCTTTCTGCACCCATTGAGCACTAAGATGCTTTTGAGAGGCTTCATGGGCTGACAAGCAGCACTCGGATTGACTGCTGAGGCTGGAAGTAGTCGTAGTCCAATTCCCGGTCGGTTCTGTACGGCTCTCTGCATCCACTGAGCACCGAAGTCTCTATGAATAAGGACCAAACCTTTTAGTCAGGTTCGAATCGGATCAAAACTTTCCCTCCATTTTGGCAGAATGCAGCAGCCAGAAGTATTGTTGCCTTCTGGGTAGTGTAGTTCTTTGACTGGTCTTACAGTATAGGCTTAATGGGGAAAAAAACTACAAAATGGTGGCGCCTGTCTGAGTTTTATTTTCATGAACTTTTTATCCCATACCGCCCCAATCACATGAGTAATATTAAAGTTGACAATTGTTAAAAAACAGCAAAAGAGCGAGTCTGCAAAAGTCGAATTACGAAGTAGCGAGAGACTATTACATTGCCCAAAATGTCACAGTTCACTCTGCTTAACAGAGACCTGACTTTTGTTTCCAGTAAGAGAAGCAATTAGAATATTTTACATTTACTAGTTTTATTATATTGTATCACAGAAGGGTTTATTTGTCAGTGTGTTAGAAAGATGAGGACGGTAGTGAGGATGTTTCATTCTCTCCTAAGTCAGATTGGTCTCCATCACGGGTTATACTTTTATTTAATAAGCATTTCCAGTGCAGCAGCCCTTTAAAGTTTTATTAAATAAACCTAATTAGAGTTAAAATAAAATGACAGCTTTGAAAAAAATTGTCTACAGGCTTTTCAAAATCTAGAGCAAGATTGCTCTACTTCCTAAAACCCACCAAAAACCTATGAATATGAAGCCGGCCTCCTGATGTGCTTCATGGAAGACCCATAGTTTCAGATTGTAGCTGTGAAACAGATTACACCAGGATATATTGATCATTTTGTCAATTCATTATGTATTAAGCATAGCTGATGTACTAAAGTGACATATGATGATATTGATATAATAAACTCAAAGTACATACACAAGTCTGCTCTTCTGTTCACTGTAGATATACACAGCATCTATAGATGCAATAAATAATATATTTAGGAATATTCTGGGGGGCAGCACGGTGGCACAACTGGTAGAGTTGCTGCCTCTCAGCGATCTCAGGTCCCTGGTTCAAACCCCGGTCCAGGGGCCTTTCTGGGTGGAGTTTGCATGTTCTCTCCATGCATGTGTGGGTTTTCTCCGGGTGCTCCGGTTTCCTCCCACAAAACCTAAAACATGCATGTTAGGCTGATTGGTAACTATAAATTGTCCCTAGGTGTGAGAGAGAGAGTGAATGGTTGTTTGTATTAATTGTCTCTGTGTCCCTGTGATGGACTTGCGACCTGTCCAAGGTTTACCACGCCCCTCGCACCGTTATTGCTAGACATGGGCACCGGCGACCCCCATGACCCAAAATGGAAGAAGTGGGTAAAAGGTGATGGATGGGTGGATGGATGGAATATTCTGATACAAAAAGACCCTACAAAGAACAGCTGCAGATTCTGAAGAACAATCTGATTCAAAATGATTGTGAATTTAACGTGGAGATCTTTTTGCAAATTAAAAGGTACCTGTACAGCTAAAAGTAAACACATTTGTGCCTGTAAATGCAGATACTTTCATGGCTAAATGGGTGCTGAAGTAATTCCAGAAAAAAAGAAAAACAAAAACTGGCATTATTTCAGATTTCTGGACAATGTTTGGAGAGTTTGGACCTACACTGCGAATCATTCTGAAGACGTTTTGGACATACAAACCCTCTATAAAACTTAAATCCATCAATATTCACACATCAGTTAAACATCCACTTAAGATGGGCTACAATTTTAAACATCACACAGACTTGACATTAAAGTCCCTGTCAAACATATGCACTATTTTACAAAACGAGTCACCACCCCAAGCAAGCATGTGCTGGATTAATGAAGTCCCAATAATTAGGATTTCACATATTTTTCAATCTGTAGTCTGCTTTGAAAGTGGCAATGAAGTTGCTGTTTTCAGCTTTGTCCACTAGGCAGTGATCAAGTTCCATCATGAGAAAGGTCTTTCAACCATTCCTGCAGACTGAACTTAATGATGTGCCACCCATACTGCCTTTTGTGACCTACAACTATTTAACAATGTATAAGAAAAAAGAATTCTGAATGGTTTAAACATGAAAAACCTAGTTACAGACCATAAAAAGATAACATTGGTTGGATTCACATAGCACAGACTAACATCCTGTGAAATAAAGACCCTCACACTCCCGTGGTACATTTTATTTAGCATATAGTATGCATTAAAAAAGGCCACAGTGCTGCTATTGAATCCAAGGTGGTCTGTAGCTTAGAAGAGGGAGGAAAGGATCTAGCAGTGGAGGGCACAGCTAATCAAAAAGTTTGCTTCCTTAACCCAAAAAATATATATATTTGATTCACTAATGGTAAACCACTAATCGCTAAGATGACTGTCATTCAGTCTGCATCATGTCTTTGTCTTCTTCCAGTTAAAGTTGTGTTGACCAATGTCTTGTCACGTGTACACGTAGTAAGCCAACAGTGTGCCTAATGGACTCAAGACACACCCACAACAGACTGGAACAATCTTGTGCATTATGTTAGCAGACAAAATTGGCAAAAAATAATTTAGTGGAAGCTAATTCTGCTAACGGTATCCAAAGTTAACAAAACCACTAATTCGCTAAACATTAGTTCTGTAATTAGCTGTTAGCAGATTAATAGAACTGAGCCCACCAAGGGCTAGATTAGCAGATGAGACACAATAACACCAACAATGCCTGATGGTAGGTAAAGTTTTATTAATTTAATTTATTTATTTGGGTGGGGGCTGTGGCTATGATATCCCTAACCTCCAATTCTAACCCCTGACCCTAACCACTGACCCTAATCCGAACCCTAAATATTGTGCTTTAACATCTCACATGCACCCAACCTTATCCAACACATTCACAATGATTGCACCACAACACCCACTCAAGTATTCCTGTTCTACCCCCTCTCCTTCCTCTTTTCGCATACGTCTACAACAAGACTGAATTTCTCTTTAATCTAACTTTTACTACACAAGCTCATTGCTTCTAAATTCTCCCTCCACTTTGCTCAGCTCAGCAACAGATCTGCCTCACTGCTATATGATACACATGTAAACTGTTTTTGTGTTGCTCCATTTACAACCATATACTCGGAATTTGAGCTGATCAATAAAGTGTGCCTTCCATTGAGCTCTGTACCAAACTTGAGCAGCTATGGAGTGTCAGAGAGAAATCACCACGATAAAATCTCACAACCTAACCATATACATATAAAACTATAGAAAACATTATTGTATGGTTACTCTATGGTTTAAAACACATTTTAAAAGACCACATGCACAAACGTGAACAATAAAGCTTTTTAAAAACAAAAAAGGTTGAATCATGTCATCTGGACTTCGTTTTTTTGTTAAAAAGAAACGTTTCGCCCCTCATCCAAGAGGCTTCGTCAGACTGAGGCCTAGCCATCTGGTATTACCCAGAAGCCACCCTGACTCTTGTGTTTCAAGCCTGCCTCAGATACCCCTGAAGTCTGGCCTTTTCACTAATGGTTTCAAAAACACAAAGTTTGTTTTCTGACGAAGCCTCTTGGATGAGGGGCGAAACGTTTCTTTTTAACAAAAAAACGAAGTCCAGATGACATGATTCAACCTTTTTTGTTGTTATATACCTGGATGACTGAGAAAACAAACTTTGAATAAAGCTTTTTGTTTCTTCTTTCGGCTGCTCCCTTCATCAGGGGTCACTACAGCAACTAAGTCGCATGAAGACTTGGCAATCATTTTTACGCCGGATGCCCTTCCTGACTAAGGTTTTAACAGACTTCTCGAGTAATCTACACATCAATTCCTAGGACATCTATCAAGTTTTTTAAATTCACGTTGAGTATTCGTGGCGTCATGACATCACCGTTACGTCAATGCGTTACGTGACACTTGATCCACACCGGGCACGGGTTACAAAATGGATTCCTCCAAGCAGACAGATGGAGCGGAGCAGGCCCAGTTTTGGCAAACAGGTAGAAAAGCATCAATAGTCTGGAAATATTTCACTAAAGATGAATCTTCTAGTTCAACTACCGTAAGGAAACAGAAAATGAATCAACTTCCTGACTTTTTGGAGCTCGTTGCGAACCGGTGTTACACCATATCCTGTGACCACCGTATATTGTGACCGTAGGGAGCAGTGTTGCATGCACTATTGCAGGTCACAGAATATGGTGTAACACCAGGTCCAATCAACCAAACCAGAACCAGCTTCCATTGACCTTGTTTCACAAACAAAAAGCAAAAAATATTAATCTCTAAACCTATAAAAAACCTATAAACATATTAATCTCTAAAACTAAACCTAATGTGCACAACAGCTGGCGGTGGTGCGCGGTGGTCGACCCCCCCCCCCCCCACACACACACACACACTGTTTTTAGTTTCGTTTTTGACGTGCCGCATGTTTCGTTCACTTTTTCAGCTTAATAATAATAATAACTAATAGTTTTGGTTTTCCTGTGACTTATTTGCAGTATGATAAATGGTAGGAGCATAATATATGCTCCCAATGTTTTGTTGGTCATTTTTTGTAAGTAATGACCTTTTTTGCAATTTTATTTATTTATTTATTTATTTATTTATGTATCTTTAGATCCTATGATGTCATCAAGTACTCAAGTTCTACTTGAGTTTTATTATGTGTTTATATTAACGGGTGTACCCAGAATGAAAGGACTGAGACAAAACAAAGACCAGGACTAAATACCAATTTACAGTGTTTATTTACGAAGTGGAATATTAAAGTGACATCATGAGAAGGTGTTGGTTCTCCTGTGGGACAGAGGGAACAGTGAGTAGATAGTTTGGAGGATTTTAGTAGAACTCTGGTGATGGGTTTTCTTACTGGAGATGGTCGAGGTTGGAGCAGAGATAGGGTACCAAACAATGTCCAGAGCGTAGAGCAGAGTAATCCAAAACAGGCAGGTGAGTGGTGGTGGCACAGAGCAGCTGAAGGAATGCAGGAGGATGAGAATCTCACAAAGGTTTTCACAGCAGAGTGGTAGGACGGCAGGTGAACTCTGGGAATGCAGCCAAAAACATGTGGCATTAATAATCATAGTCTTCCTAGAGGCAGACTGGCTAGAACAACTCTACCGTTGGTAGTGGATGTCCCAGCGCCTGCTGCATGGTCTCTGTGGCTTCTTATACTCCTCCTGCATGAAGAGTTGATGTGCTGCAGCTGCTGCCAATTAAGTGTCCTGAGTGGAGGAAGGAAGAAGGCAGGACAGAACGCCTACATAACCTCCCCCTCAAGCGTCACCTCCTGGCGACCCAACGCGTTTCTCCGGGTGGTCCTTGAAGAACGTGGTGATGAGACTTGGGTCTAGGATAAAATACCTTGGAATCCAGGAGCGTTCCTCGGGGCCGTACCCCTCCCAATCGACCAAGTATTGGAACCCCCGACCCCGGCGTCTCACATAGAGAATACGGCGGACCGCAAAAGCAGGATGATTGTCAATGAGACGGGGGGGGAGGGAGGTCGGTGGGAGGGCACAGTGGGCTCTCGGTAACAGGCTTCAGTTGTGACACGTGGAAAGTAGGATGAATCCTCATAGAAGCTGGCAACTGAAGTCTGACGGCAGTGGGGTTTATTAAGCGTGTGATGGGGAATGGACCAATAAAGCGGGGGGCCAGCTTGCGGGGGGTGTCTTTCAGGTGAATGTTTTGAGTGGAGAGCCAAACCTTTTGTCCAACCTGGTAGGTGGGAGCTGCTGATCGGTGGCGATCTGCAATCTTCTTATTTTGGGCTGCTGTGCGGAGGAGGGCAGACTTTGCTTGTCGCCAGACCTTACGACACCTTCTAAAATGGTGTTGAACAGATGGAACTGCCACGTCACTCTCTTGACTAGGGAACAAGGGGGGAGAGTAGCCTAAAGAGGCCTCAAACGGGGACATGCCAGTGGTTGAAGAAGTGTGTGTGTTGTGTGCGTACTCAATCCATACCAAGTGTTGGCTCCATGTGGACGGGTTGTCCTCCTCCACACATCTGAGGGCGACCTCCAGCTCCTGATTGGCACGCTCGGCCTGGCCATTTGACTGGGGAAGGTAGCCTGACATCAGGCTGACAGAGGCCCCTAAACAGTTGCAAAAGGTTTTCCATACCTGAGATATGAATTGGGGTCCTCTGTCAGAGACCACATCCGAAGGGATGCCGTGAACCCGGAACACATGTTGAACCAGCAGTTGTGCAGTCTCAAAGGCCGAGGGGAGCTTTGGCAGGGGAACAACATGTGCAGCTTTAGAAAATCTGTCGATGACAGTAAGAATAACAGTGTTACCCTCCGAGGGGGGAAGGCCAGTTGCATAGTCCAGGGAGATGTGAGACCAGGGTCGACTGGGTGTGGGTAGAGGTAGTAGTTTGCCAGCAGGCGGTTGATTACTGTTTTTATTCCAGGCACACGTGGGGCAGGCGGCCACATATTCCTTGACGTCGTCTGCCATGGATGGCCACCAGAAGTGGCCAAAGACAGCATGCGTGTGACTCCCGGGTGGCAAGACAGTTTGTGAGTGTGTAACCTGTGGAGTACCTTAGGCTTTATGGTAGCGGGAACAAACAAAGTTCCAGCAGGAACCGTTCCAGGGTCTGGTTCCATCTTCTGGGCCTCCAAGATGTCCTTCTCGATGGTCCATGTGAGGGACCCAACGACACAGGACGAGGGCAGAATGTTCTCCTCTTGGTCACAATCTTCAGGAGGGGCAAACTAGCGGGAGAGAGCGTCGGGCTTCACATTCTTGGAGCCAGGTCTGTAAGTCAAAACAAAATTAAATCGGGTAAAAAACAAGGACCATCTGGCTTGCCTGGGATTTAATCTCTTGGCGTCTAGAAGGTAAGTGAGATTCTTGTGGTCTGCCCAGATGAGAAGTGGTGTTTGGGTGCCCTCAAGCCAGTGCCGCCACTCCTCCAATGCCAACTTAACTGCAAGAAGTTCACGGTTGCCGACGTCATAGTTTTGTTCTGCTGGAGAAAGACATAAGGAGAAAAACGCACATGGGTGCACCTTGTTGTCCTTGGGAGATCTCTGAGATAACCCGGCTCCCACGCCTGTATCAGAGGCATCCACTTCCAAAATAAACTGTTTGGTGGGGTCAGGGTGGCATTGAATGGGGGTAGAAGAGAAAAATCTCTTCAGCTCACCAAACGCAGTTTCCGCATCCTGGGTCCATTTAAAAGTCCGAAGGGTGGAGGTCAGCTGAGTGAGGGGGGGCAACAATCCTGCTGTAGTTCTTTATAAATCTCCTATAAAAATTGGCGAAGCCCAGAAATCGTTGTAGCTGCTTGCAAGTTTCCGGGGTTGGCCACTCCACCACTGCCTTAGTTTTCTTTGGGTCGGCACGATACTGTCCTCCTTCAAAAATGAATCCAAGAAAAGACACAGACTTGACATGAAATTCACATTTCTCTGCTTTAACGAACAGCTGATTTTCGTATAGTCTCTGGAGAACAGATCTGACATGATGGACATGTTCCTCTTCATCTTGAGAATAAATCATTATATCATCCAAGTAAACAAACACAAATACATTCAAAAAGTCTCTTAGAACGTCATTTACAAGTGTTTGAAAAACTGCAGGTGCATTAGTCAGGCCAAAGGGCATGACTAAATATTCAAAATGACTCAAGGGTGTTTTAAATGCAGTTTTCCACTCGTCCCCCTTTTTGATACGAACGAGGTGATAGGCATTGCGGAGGTCAAGTTTAGAGAAGATCTTGGCTTGATGCAGTTGTTCGTGGATGGAGTCAATTAAAGGCAACGGGTATTTATTCTTAATGGTGATTTGATTTAACCCTCTATAATCAATGCAGGGCCATAGTGACTTATCTTTTTTAGCTACAAAGAAAAACCCGGCCCCCATTGGAGAGGTAGAAGGGCGAATAATCCCTGAGTTTAAAGACTCAGAGAAATATTCCTTCATGGATTCCCGTTCAGGTCCAGACAAATTATAAATGCGACTAGAGGGGAGAGGGGCCCCTGGTAGTAGATCAATTGCACAGTCATAAGGTCTGTGTGGAGGTAAGGATAAGGCCCTTTGTTTACTAAATACCGGAGCTAAACCATGGTAAATGGTGGGAATCTTTGACAGATCTATATCATCAGGGGTCTCAATGTGTTTGGAGACAGAAGGAATAGCAGTTCTGAGACAATTTTGTAAGCAGTGAGGGCTCCATTGTTCGATTCTCTTTTCTACCCAATTTATCATGGGATTGTGTTCTCTGAGCCAAGGAAATCCCAAAATGAGCTGTGTAATGGGTGAATCAAAGACAAAAAACTCACTGCGTTTGTGATGATTTCCAGAGATGATTAGATGAGTGGGCAGAGTCTTATATTGAACAGAGGCAAACTGTAGACCTGTGAGTCCAGACATCGTCAGAGGGGTAGAAAGACGCTGGGTAAGAATTGACAGATCGTGGACTAGATCCTGACTGATAAGATTCTGCTCGGCCCCAGAATCAACAAGAGCAGTAACAGATCTTCTCTACTGACCAACAATAATAGCTGTGATAAGTTCTAAACGAAATGCAGAAGATGAGGCGTAATTTCCCACCAATATCTCCTGCTTTATTGGTGGGAGGGGTCGTTTCCCAGAAGCGGGCAACGGGCGATAAAGTGTCCTCTTTCACCACAATATATACAAGCCCCCTCATAAATTCTTCGCCTTCTCTCTCTAGGAGAGAGACGAGCCCGGCCTAATTGCATCGGTTCTGGTTCACTCGCAGGTTTATATCCGGGAGAGAGAGTGTAGGTGGTTGTCTGGGTGTCGATGGGAACCCAGAAGCAAAAGGACTCTGGGACGTGTAGTTTCTATTACTTGAGTGGAACCCAGAAGTAGGGGAGCGCTGGGAGTCGTAGTCTTTCTCCCACCTTCTCTCCTGCAGCTGACTGTCGATACGTGCACCAAGATGGATTAATTCATCAAGAGTCTTGGGTTCCTCTCGAGCCGCCAGCTGATCTCGAATGCGGTTGGACAATGAATGTAAAAATATACCTCTCAGTGTGGGTTCCCCCCATCTAGTCTGAGCGGCGGTGATACGAAACTCCAAAGCGTGAGCCGTCACTGAGAGTCCTCCTTGTCTGAGGGTGAGTAATCGTTTCACTGCTTCCGGCTTTTGCAGATGTAGATCAAACACACAAGTGAATTCTTCTAAAAAGAGAGAGAACGTTAATGAGCTGAGGGGGTGAATGGACATATGAGCATGAGCCCAACGTAATGCATCTCCTTTCAACTGATATATAAAAAAGGAGATCTTGGCTGCATCAGTGGAGTAAAGGAGAGGAGCTCTCTCGAAGGTTAACTGGCACTGTAATAAAAATCCACCACAAAGTTCAGGTTGTCCTCCAAAAAGCTCAGAGGGCTTTAAATTTTGCTCCATCACCGCAGCCTGTGAAGGGGCAGGGCTTGGTGGACTGACCATGGATGGAGGAGTTGAAACCGGTGACAGAAGTTGTTCCATCCCTTGTTTAATGGAAAACATCATGCTGCCCAGTTCCTGCAAGTTAGACTGATTAGTTTGTTGTGAAGTGACCATGCGCTCCAGAGCGGCCTCATTCCTTTCCACTCTCTGAATTAAAGTCTGGAGTAAGAGCTGGTTCTGTTTGACCTCAGGTCCTTTCTGGGGTACTTTGTTTGGCTGGGACATTTCTGTGATATTAGCGGGTGTACCCAGAATGAAAGGACTGAGACAAAACAGAGACCAGGACTAAATACCAATTTACAGTGTTTATTTACAAAGTGGAATATTAAAATGACATCATGTGAAGGTGTTGGTTCTCCTGTGGGGCAGAGGGAGCAGTGAGTATATAGTTAAGAGGATTTTAGTAGAACTCTGGTGATGGGTTTTCTTACTGGAGATGGTCGAGGTTGGAGCAGAGATAGGGTACCAAACAATGTCCAGAGCGTAGAGCAGAGTAATCCAAAACAGGCAGGCGAGTGGTGGTGGCACAGAGCAGCTGAAGGAATGTAGGAGGATGAGAATCTCACAAAGGTTTTCACAGCAGAGTGGTAGGACAGCAGGTGAACTCTGGGAATGCAGACAAAAACATAGTGGATGTCCCAGCGCCTGCTGCATGGTCTCTGTGGCTTCTTATACTCCTCCTGCATGAAGAGTTGATGTACTGCAGCTGCTGCCAATTAAGTGTCCTGAGTTGAGGAAGGAAGAAGGCAGGACAGAACTCCTACATTATGTTAATGTCGAGTTTAAAAATTATGTAGTCGTTCAACCTCTATTCCTGACGCAACCACAGACCACTAAGCAACCACAGCCCTCTGTGTGGAGCAGAGAGCTGCTATCTAAGGTGCCTGGTGGAGCAGATGGTGGTAATTAAGGGCCTTGCTCAAGGGCTCAGAGTGGGGCAAATGAGGGTGGAGACAGGTGTGGGTGTTTCACCTATCCCACCCGCATTTTGATGTTGTTGGTACCAGTAGTTGAACCAGAGATCTTCCAATCACAGGCACCTTCTCTAACTTCTGTGCCACCACTTCCCACAAACATAAACGCTAAAACACATAAAAATGAAATTTACTGGAGAAGGAAAAAAAACGGAGGTTACACAGCTGAAATAGTGTCTCAAATTTCTGCTGTGTTTAATGCAATAGAAGATAATCTTATGCTACTTCAATAGGGAGAGACTACTTATCACTGTATTTTTTTATTTTTTTATTTATTGTGGCACAACCTGAAGGAGGTCCTGTAAAGGACAAACATTTTGTCAGTTTACAAGAACATTGTGACCCAAAACGGAAAAGTCAAGTAAAACAACAGGTATGCCGATGTTTCCCATCACTGAGGGATTTGAACAGTGAATATTTGTTGTTCTGGTCGAAGCAGATGGCCGCTTGTCGTGAACCTGGTTTTGCTGGAGATTTCATCCTTATGAGGAAGTTTTTCTTTTCCACTGTTGCCTCTGTGCTTGCTTAGGATGTGTGACTGTGATGAAGTGAAAACTCAAAGCAGTCTGTTGGCTCCTTAGATAAGTTATTAACTGACTATATGTATGTGAATGTTTCCGTACAATGCTTTGAGATTACTTCGGTTGCGATTTGGCACTATATAAACAAACTGAACTGAATTGAATTGTTGAGCAGAGCATTTTTTTCTAAACTTGAATTAACAGAGAATGCAAATACAGTAGTCCCTCGTTTATCGCGGGGGTTCCGTACCTTGCCCACCTGCAATAAGTGAAAAACCGCAAAGTGGGAGATGCAGTAGTCCAAGTTCAGTTCAAGTAAGTAGACTTTGTCATGACATGTGCCAGGCTGTAATCACACTCATTCATCACCTGTTACTCCCAATATCACTCCTTAAATAAGTAGTTCCATGACAAGAATATTCTTTCTTTGTTGGATTCTCTACTCTCCATTTATATATTTTAAGTTTAGTTCAGACATGAAATGTTGTATAACTTGTCTACTTTTAGGGTGGGACAAATCTAAGCATGTTGATCGGTTGAGCTTAGGATGTAGAGTACAATTAAAGTCTCCACCAATAATCACATCACCATGGAGAGCAGCAATGGAAAGGAACAAATTATTGTAGAGATCAAGGTCATCTATATTAGGACCATGCAGGTTAACCAGTATTAAGTTTTGGTTCATCAGTGAGCTTTGAATATGGTGGTTTAGCCAAGATGGCCGCGCTCAGAGCAGTTGCAACTTCACAGGCTCCCAGGACTATCCCAGTCTTTAGAAGTTTTGATATTGACTCTGTGCCTGACTCTGCACGATTTATGCGTGTGAACTATAGCCGAACCGAATTGATGAGAACAGGAGCGGATTTGCCACAAAATATAGCAGAAATCAGCAACGAACTCAAGACTACGCTTGGCAGAATTCAGATCTTAAAGTCATCTACCTTGAAGCTGCAACAGAGGCGTGGGTGTGCTATGGGGTCGCCAGTTTCTCCTATTGTTGCCAACCTGTACATGGAGGAGGTAGAAAAGAGAGCCATGACGTCCTTTTCAGGGACACCACCAAGTCATTGGTTCAGGTATGTTGACGACACCTGGGTTAAAATTAAATCTCAGGAAGTCCAACATTTTACTGACCACATCAACTCTGTGGATAAATACATCAAGTTCACACGAGAAGATGAAAAAAATGGCAAGTTGGCTTTCTTGGACTGTGAGGTCTCAGTCTCTGATAGAGGACATTTGCAAACTGAGGTGTACCGCAAACCCACCCACACAGACCAGTATTTGCAGTTTGACTCCCATCACCCTTTGGAGCACAAGTTAGGAGTCATCAGGACTCTGTACCACAGAGCAGACAGCGTCCCCACTAACTCAGGAGCCAGGCAGAAGGAGAAATCCTACACAAGACAGGCTCTAGAGCAATGTGGATATCCTAACTGGGCCTTCCTGATTGCAGAGAATAAACCCAAACAGGACTCCAGTCAGCCATCAGGTGAAAAGGAGGAACCCAGACCCAGACCAGTGGTCATTCCATATGTTGAGGGAGTATCAGAGAAACTGAGACGTTTATTTTCTAAACATAACGTCCCAGTGGCTTTTAAACCCCAAAATACATTACGGCAAAGACTGGTTCATCCCAAAGATCCAGTCCCCCGGCACAAACAGAGTAATGTTGTGTATGCTGTTCAGTGTCAGGAGGGTGATCAGTCTTACATCGGGGAAACAAAACAGCCACTGGCCAAAAGGATGGCCCAGCACAGAAGATCAACATCATCAGGCCAGGACTCTGCGGTCTACACTCATCTCCAGGCCAGCGGTCACTCTTTCAGGGATGAAGATGTGCACATCCTGGATAGAGAAGAACGATGGTTTGAGAGAAGAGTAAAGGAGGCCATCTTTGTGAAAAGAAACCGTCCATCGTTAAACAGGGGTGGAGGCCTCCGGGTTCAATTGTCCCCCTCTTACAATGCTGTGATTGCTAGTATCACTCAGCCCTCTGTGAATAGTAAACAGACATCAGTGTGCTAATGATCCATTGCTAGGCTGATGGTCCTTCTTGAGCATGTGATCAGCTGGTTTTGGTTGTCAGCAGCAAAACTGGTTGACCCACTCTGCGAAGGTGCTATTTAAGAGACTGAGCTGAATACAGCTCCTCAGACTGAGGAAGTCTCTTGGATGAGAGACGAAATATTTCTACATTTTGTTGTTGTTTTGCTTTGTTTTGTTTTTTTGAATGTCCAGAGGACCAGATTTAACTTTTTTAGATTTTTCTACCTGGATTATTGAGCATGCATCAGGATGTTCCTTTACTGTCATGGCAACTAGTTTCTGTTGATAAGTGAAGCTCAAGTGAAGCTCTTTGATCAAGACCCTTCTTCAGGAGTCTCAAAGTCTGGTGACTCAACATAGAAGGTGAATTACACAGAAGAGGGTCCAGAATCATGCAGCATGTCAGGGTGGTCCCAACTGTAGATTTTAACACACACACAAAAGGTTAACAAAGAAACTTCCTGTGTCAGAGCAGGATGCCAGTATCTGTCCCAGATTAGCAGGAAAGGAGGTGGTAGGGTAGACGTAGTGTCTCTGAGGACATTTGTCTTAAGTTTCTTGGAAGGATGGATGCTACAATTCAGATGAATATTCATTTTTTTATGGTATAGAACTACCTGTAATTAACGGATTCCACTTCAGTGACTGATTCTGATCATTAAAGGGTGAATATATTAAGTTGTTTTTGGTCAGTAAACTAAAACCAACCAAAGTAAACTATTTATTAAAATAGTCAAATTTGTCTAAATTCATGTGCGTATAAAACTGAAATAATTCCTGCTCAGAGTCAAATTTTCCTTAGATAAAAGAATTAAGCCTTGATTGATTTATTGTTATTGTTTGTTTATTATTGCTGTTGATTTTTAGTTTGATTATTTTTGTAATAAAACTTCAAAGACAACTTTGGTCTCTTCATTCAGATGAATATTTGTGTGTTCTGGTATAGAACTCCCTGTAATTAACGGATTCCCCTTCAGTGACTGATTCTGATCATTAAAGGGTGAATATAGTAATTAAGTTGTTGTTGGTCAGTAAACTGACCAGCTGGTGCTCCACTTTAACAAGGGCTAAATAAATAAAATAAATGTAGTGGAGGGAAGTGGAGAAAGTGTCACCCTTCTTCTTCCAACTCGCATCCTTCATATTGCTATAAATTATTAGTAGGAAGAGCAATGGTCACCCAACAAACATATTATTTCATCAGTTGAAATTATTAAAATTTTATGATTTGGTTGAATATAGTATTTTACAAGTCATGTATAAAGCTCACTAATAAAATACCCCCAAGTATTCAATTAAAATTTGTTAAAAAAGAGAGTTATAACCTTAAGCGAATGGAAATGTTTGTAAAACTTCCATTTAGAACTAGTCTGAAGGAGCACTGCTTTGTAATTCAGGGGATACGATTGTGGAATTGCTTTGATATCATCATAAAAAATTCTTAATCATCTTCTTAAATATATAAATTGTTTAAGTTAAAATTGTTGGAAAAGTATGGTACCATGTGAAGGATATCTAATATTTTTGTTTTCACTTTGGAGATTGTTCAAGCCTAAGTTGTTAGTTTGTAGATATTTTTTTATTTATTTTTTTAAATAAGGGGCAAAAATAAGAATTTCCTTCTTTCTGCACCCTTTTCATTCAATGTTTTTTTTTTTTTTTTTTTGAGGAATTTGTTTTGTTTTTTTTTTTTTTTTTTTAATGAATGAATAAATGAAAATGAAAAAAAAGACCCATCTAAAATTTGAAAACGGGAGTTTCATCTCCTGTAAGATGACAGAGTTGTTCCTCCACATCCTTTTATGAATTTTAACATTTAACATGCTAAAATATTGGGCCAACAGAGGTAAAAAAAAATTATAGTATTGATTAAACATATCAATAATAAAACACACTGAATGTCACTAATGTCATCACATAGAGCACCGTATTCATTTTAGAAGCTCATCAACTCAACAACAGCAGACAAACAGAAGTTCCTTTTATTTTTGCTTTGTCAAATGTGAATTATCCATCACAACAAAGACCTTGGCTTTGCAGGAGTTCCTCCCAGTTATTACCAGTTTTTACTGCCAATAAAAACATTAAATGCAGCTTGTGATTTATCCTGAGCCCCAGAGTGTGCAGAGCTCAGGTAATTTCAATCACAAATGGCAGAATCTTGATTTACACTGGCCACACTTTAATGGCACTAGCCATGGTCAAATTTAAACTAGTCAGATTAATCAACTAAACATTCAATATGCTTCATTCAGCAGTAGCACACAGGTTCTCAATATGAATTTTCCGGGAGATTTCTCTATTGATCGACAGGCAGATGATTTGTGAGATACATTGTGTGCAGATCAATAGGTGGTCAGTCAATAGCTTCTAAGAAGAAATGAAGTGTGGTGACGTGAATGCGACAAAGTCAAGTTTGCATGTAGTCCCTTGCAGAACGTCAGAATAAATAAACATACACTTTGTCTCTGGAAGGATGGGGACTCGGACCAGCAAACTTTCAGCCCTGAGCACCTAAACTAAAAGTGAAGGTTATATCACACACACACGCGCGCATGCGTGCACCCCCCCCCCCCTCACCCCCACACATACAATAGAGTGTTCATTAGGCGTACATATCGTTACGGAAGTTTGTTCTAGTAGCCCTACACTAATTTACATACGCACACACTCCTGTTACAGCTTACCCCAGCATGTGTTACAACTTACCCTGCAGTGGGGTACGTTGTAACAAAGGAAAACCGTGTTTTTGACATCAACTCATCTGTGATAATCTTGCAGCGGTTTGAACTGGTGCCATTTGTAGAAGACAAACGTGTGTACTTTGTGTAAAAGTTGGAGCACTCAAGCTCAAAGATTCATGAGTTACAGATACTGAATTAAAAAGTGTTACAACCATACCCGGTCTCCCGTACTGTAATGCTCTGTATGTTGGTTTAGATAAATCATCTCTGCATCACTTACAAACTGTCCAGAACACAGCAGCTTGTATTTTAGCAGCAACTAGACAACATGAACACATAACCCCTGTCCGGGCTTCTCTCCACTGGCTTCCTGTTCACTTCAGGGTTGATTTGAAGATTTTATTGCTTGTTTTTAAAGTCTTTAAAGGTCTGGCCCCATCTTATTTATGTGATCTTCTTAACATCTACACTCCAGTAAGAACATTCCGGTATACCAACCAGTTCCTCTCAGATGTTCCCAGATCCAAACTGACATCCAGAGGTAATCAAGCTTTTGTGGTTGCTGCTCCAAAACTGTGAAACAGTTTACTTGATAATTTAAAGACCGCTCAGACTGTTCAGACTTTTGAATCTATGCTCAAAACTCATTGTTTTTCTTTGGTGTTGGATCCGTACAAAGTTTGAGAACCAGTTATAGCTGATTTTTTATTAGGACAGAGTAGTGAAGCGCTGCAAAGGCCTATTGTAATCACTCTGTTCAGGCCCGAGCTGTAATTTTTTCTGCCAAATGAATTGGCGTTTTAAGGACCTTAACATATCCCAAAAGTCAACAAATTTGGCGAACGCATCAGGACTGGTGAAAAATTACGTATTTAAAGGGCGTGGCAAAAATCACAACAGAAACGGATCAAGAGCGCCACCTAGAAAATTTCAAAATACACTCCGCATTAACCATAGTTTGTCGTAGAAACATGAAATTTGGTACGCTTGTCCAATTCCCCAAGATGCACAGAAAACCCTCTGGCACCAATGTTGTACGATAAACAGGAAGGCGGACATTTTGGAATGCCGGCACAATTTTCACACCTTTTTGGCAGTTTACGGCCTCCGCATTTGAACTCCTCCTCCTAGGGATTTCACACAATCGGTTTCAAACTTGGACATTTTGGTCAAAAGGCATGGGGGACGCAAAGTTATCTAAACGGTTCATTTTGTAGCATGCTGAAGGGGCAGGGCCAAACCTCAGAATTTTACATCTCACCATGAAAAATGAAACGCTAATAGCTCCTACATGAAAACTGTCTAAGGCATAAAACCTTCAGTGATTGATCCACATCACATGGGAGGCTGGGGCTGAGTGGATAGAGCAGTCGTCCTCCAATGCAAGAGTTGGGGGTTCGAATCCACCAGTAGTCACATGCTGAAGTGTCCCTGGGCAAGACACTGAACCCCTCATAGCCTCTGATGTGTTTCCCATCAGTGCATGAATGTGATCTAAAGCACTGATTATTCTCATTCAAATAATTTGTTCAATTAGCTTTGTAGAGATCTAGTAGAGTGCTGTATGAATGGGTAAATGAGGCACAGACTGTAGTGTAAAGCACTTTGAGTATCTTGCAATAAGATAGAAAGGCACTATATAAGTACAGTCCATTTACCATTTAAACACGAAACAAGATGGGGCTAGACACCAAAGAAACACAAACCCTGTATAGACATAAACAGAGGATCAGGGAAACACAGACATGAACACAACACCAAGGACAAAACCACAATTCCTACAAAATTTAAATGCACATGATATATGTTCAATGTTGATGTGTTCATGCGTGCACATCTGCTCACAGACTCATGTTCATGTTTGTGGTGATGTTCAATGTTTTATGTTATGAGTGCTTAGTGTATATTTAGTTGATGCATTTCTTAGTTCATATCTTAGATGTTATTACTGTTTTTCTTATACATTTTATTGTTGGATGTAACTGGGACCCTGTGTACATAATTTCGCTCCACCACATGTACCACATGAGGTGCGAATGACAATAAAGAAACTCTGACTCTGACTCTGACTCTGATATATATTGCACATAACTAACATAAACTACACAGTTTGTGTGACAGATTATTGCACAGGTAGTGAGCAACATTGAGTTTATTTGATTTTCGATGGTAAGGTAGTGACATACATGATACAGCCACATAGTGCAGCAGCAATAAACACATTAGGTGTCACAGATGTGGCTTAGTGCAATGTTATTGTCAGTTGTTCAGTATTATTATCAAGAGTTCAGTAATCTGACAGCTTGTGAGTAACAACTATGTTTGAGTCTTTTTGTGCATGATGTCAGACTGCTGTGTCGTCTAGAAAGGCGCTATATAAATACAGACCATTTACCATTTACATCCGGTCCCCTGCAAGACTGGATGGTCAAATCATGAAATCACTTAAGCCATGCCCCCTGAAAACAGGAAGTGTAAAGTTTTACCTTGAATGGTCCCTCTCTGACTCCTGTGATCTAATCAGCATGATAGTGTGTCCAGTGACCGAAGACATGTTGTTGTGACTTGCTTTCCAACACTGACAGTTTTGGGTGGAGCGTGTGGGCGGCGCAGCATGGCGAAGTAAGACGTAACGCCATCTCCATACGTTTGGCTCTAAATTCCACACGTTTGAGCCAAGGTGCACCAAAATCAGTATGATCGATCATTATCCACCCCTTGAACAGGAATCCATGCTAAGTGGCCAATAGCCTCCACAGCAACCCCTACAATATTTTAAAACCTCAGCCCCAAGCCAATTTATGACAGATAATTCTGAAACTCAGTGAACATCTGCATCTTCTCAGGTCCTATGAAAAAGTCTCTTGGAGCCCTGGTCCAAAACCAACAGGAAGTCAGCTATTTTGGGTCAAAGGGTCATTTTGGAGTGTTTTTAATTGAGAATTTTAATGAACTCCTCCAAGGGTTTTTGAAGGGTTGCCTTCAAACTTTGTTAATATGCCCTTAAAACAATGGGGAGTAAATTTTGTCAAAAGCTTGCATTTTTGTATATGCTAAAGGGGCGTGGCCAGGCCTCAAATTTGCACTTCAGGCCATTAATTTCCAAACGCTATAACTTTCACATTGAAAGAACAAAATGCACCAAACTTGGCAAGAGTCATCCCTGTTGGATGCCCGACGATCCACTGTTGTCATATTCTGACATAATCAAAGCCCCGCTCCCTCAGAACAGGAAGTCACTTTTATTACTTGGAATGCTCCCCCTCTGACACCCTTGACCTAATCAGGATGATCCTGTGTTACAAGACATTTACCAAGTTGGTCTGACTTGATTTAAATTACAAACAGTTTCAGCTGGAGGATGTGGGCGTGGCGCAGTGACAAATTCAGAATTGACGCTGTTACAATACGTTTGGCTCTAAATTGCACAGATATGAGCCGAGGTGCACCAAAATCACTATGATTGATCATTATCCACCACTTGAACAGGAATCCATAATAATCGGCCAATAGCCACCACAGCGCTCCCTACATTATTCCTACAGTTATATCTCTGTGATACATCATCTGATCTGAACCAGATTTTTTGTGCATAATCAGTGAGCACTTCTAAATATATTGGAATTGTTTTTTTTTACTTTTGACTTAAGTGCACCCCCTAGATTATTCCAACGGTTATATCTCGGTGACACATCATCCGATATGCGCCAAATTTATTGTGCATCATCAGTGAGCTCTTCTGCACACATTGATATGATGGGTTAACATATGACTCCAGTGCACCTCATCGATTATTCCAACAGTTATGTCTCAGTGATACATGCGATATGCGCCACATTTATTTTATGTAATTAGTGAGCACTTCTAGACACATTGCTGTTGTTGTTTAACATTTGACTCAAGTGCACCCCTACATTATTCCAAGTAGGGGTTGAACGAGTGTATAATTTTTAAACTCGACATTAACATTATAAAACCCGAGTAGAACTCAAGTATTTGATGACATCATAGATCTCAAGATACAAAAATAAATAAATAAATAAATCCGCAAAAAAGGTAATTATTTACAAAAAAAGACCAACAAAACATTGGGAGCGTATATTATGCTCCTACCATTTATCATACTGCAAATAAGTCACAGGAAAAACTGAACTATTGTCAGGGTTTTCAAGGCAGATCAGGACAGGAGAACCCAGTTGCGCAGGCAGGACTCAGGAGGCAGATGTATAAAATAAAATACTTTTAATAATAATAATAATAATAAATCAAAAGGCTGACATGGCAGCAAAACTTACATGGACTCAAGAAACAGGATCACACAGGCAGGACAAGACAGGCAATACCCAACGACGAACCGACAATGACAGAACTGACAGACAGACTTTATATACACACAACCAGGACATGACAGGTGACGATAATCAGACAATCAATTCAGACACAAGGGAGAACAGACAGGGGGAAGGCCCACTAGATGGTGCCATCCCTACAGTACCCCCCCTCAAGGACGCCCCCTGGCGTCCCCAAGAAACCCCCTCCCAAAAGACTAGGGTGGGCGGAGGGAGGAACTGCAAGGGTGGTGGGCCCGAACAAAGACACACAAGGACCAAAACAAAAACAGGACAAGGCCCAGGAACTAAACCAAGTAGGGAAACATAAAATGTCTAGATGGCCGGGAGACCAGCCACTGGCTCAGAGCAGGTCAGGGGGGCGGCCGGGAGGCCGTCCAACACGGGACCATCGTTCAGGGGGGCGGCCGGGAGGCCGTCCAACACGGGACCATCGTTCAGGGGGGCGGACAGGAGGCCGTCCAACACGTAGGACCCTGGAGGCCGCGGCTGGCGGCGCAGAAACCTTGGAGGCCGTGGCAGGCGGCACAGAAACCTTGGAGGCCGCGGCAGGCGGCGCAGAAACCTTGGAGGCCGCGGCAGGCGGCGCAGAAACCTTGGAGGCCGCGGCAGGCGGCGAAGACGGCTGGGAGGCCGCGTCTGGCGGCGTAGACGGCGAGGAGGCCGCGTCTGGCGGCGTAGACGACTTGGAGGCCGCGTCTGGCGGCGTAGGCGACTTGGAGGCCGCATCTGGCGGCGTAGGCGACTTGGAGGCCGCGTCTGGCGGCGTAGGCGACTTGGAGGCCGCGTCTGGCAGCGTAGGCGACTTGGAGGCCGCAGCTGGCGGAGTAGGCGACTTGGAGGCCGCAGCTGGCGGCGTAGACGGCGAGGAGGCCGCGTCTGGCGGCGAAGAGGACGAGGAGTCCGCTTCTGGGTCTATGGGCTCAGGACAGGTTGTGTCCTCACATAGCGTGGATGATACAGAGGCTGCAGGAGATGGAAAAACTACAGGGACTGTGGTAGGCATGGGAGCGACCACAGGGGCTGCAGCTGTGAGGAACTCTTCTGCGACTGGATTGTCTGGTGCTGGATCTTGGTTTGGGCTGGCTGCTATGGGTTCTGGTACTGCAGCAGGTTCTGGTCTGGCTGCTACAGGTTCTGGGCTGGCTGCTGCAGGCTCTGGGCTGGCTGCAGGCTCTTCAGTGTGTGACGAGAAAAAAACGGGATCGAGTTCAGCTCTTAATTTCATGGCAAATTGAAAGATCACCTGATGAACCGATGTGCTGAGCAGGTCAGGCTGTGAGAGGAATATATCTAAGAGTTGGTCCACCAGGCATCTTCTATTTGTAACTCTGTCTCTTGGAGTTATTCTGAGAATCATTATAGAGCCTTTGATGAGAGGATGAGCCACCTGGTCCTCTACAGAAGGCAGCTCAGGGATTTGGTCATCCTCAATAGGAGCAGGAAGCGATTGCCCAACACGCTCCCCGGGCTGGCCCCCCTTCGTCCACTCCATAGACGAACGGGGGGATGACTGCTCCCCCCCTGCGAAATTCTCCCCGGTTTAGCAGGTTCTGGCTGAGGAGAGCAGGCTGGAGGCTGGGACCAGGAGGAGGCGGAACCAAAAAACTCAGCCTCGCCGGGCTGAATGCGAGGAGCTGGAAGTACAGGTGATGTGGGCGGAAGAGCAGCGGACCGGTTCCGGTTGCGTCTTCTCTTACCCTTTTTATGACGATGTGGGTGGTGTACCGGGGCGAACCAGAGTTCGTCCTCTGACTCGGCGTCCTCCCCAGACGTCCACCCAGAGCAGACTGGTGAGTAGGAGGAACTGAACCTGGGTGCTGTGTGGTTCCTTTGGAGCTGAGCTCTTCGTCTCTCCTCCTGCAGTAAGAGAGGCAAAGGCAGAACCTCGACCGCCTGGCTGCAGCTTCTCAGTCCCAGGACGGGTCTAGTCCAAAAGGCACCGCACCGGATCGCAGCTCCCTCCATCTGGACAGGCTCGGGCAAAAACAGGTGAGCAGAGTCTGACTGAGTCTGCCTGCTGGGTTCAGGTTTTGGTCTGTTCGTACTGTCAGGGTTTTCAAGGCAGATCAGGACAGGAGAACCCAGTTGCGCAGGCAGGACTCAGGAGGCAGATGTATAAAATAAAATACTTTTAATAATAATAATAATAATAAATCAAAAGGCTGACATGGCAGCAAAACTTACATGGACTCAAGAAACAGGATCACACAGGCAGGACAAGACAGGCAATACCCAACGACGAACCGACAATGACAGAACTGACAGACAGACTTTATATACACACAACAAGGACATGACACAGGTGACGATAATCAGACAATCAATTCAGACACAAGGGAGAACAGACAGGGGGAAGGCCCACTAGATGGTGCCATCCCTACAACTATTAGTTATTATTAAACTGCAAACGTGAAGAAACATGCAGCACGTCAAAAACAAAACTTAAACCGAAACTGGTTCTGGTTCGGTAGATTGGACCCGGTGTGACCTGCAACAGTGCAACACCACCCCCTACGGTCATACGGTGGTCACATAATATGACGTCACTACGGATACTCGACGTAACATTTTTAACCTCGATAGATGTCCTAGCAATCGATGTGTAGATTACTCGAGTACTCTGTTAATGCCCTAATTCCAAGAGTTATATCTTAGTGATACATCATCTGATCTGAACCTGATTTTTGTTGCTTCATGAGTTAGCACTTGTACACACATTGGTATTGTTGATTCATGCCTTCACTTAAGCCCGGACCACTCAAAGAAGAAACTGATGATTATTGGGTGTCTCTTTCAGCTTGGCACTGTGTAAGATATAAGACTAAAACCGTATTCGCTAACTGTTGATTACCACATAAGACATGTTGAAAAGACTATAGGAAATCCTTTACATTCACTACAAAACAGGAAGTGACAATAACTCCTGTCTGAAAGGTCGGATTGTTGCCAAACTTGTAAGGCTTGCATCTGGACTCATAATAATATGGGAGGAAGGTGATTTCAAAGATTCGGCATATGCGCAAACAAGTGGACGCATGCAAGAATGGCATGAGAGCATTCACAATGGTGACTGGGAGGCGTTGCTAGAACTCCTGCGGTCGTAGGTAATGTCAAAGATTTGGCAAATGCGAAACCTGGTGAATGAGTGCGGGATAGGCATGAGAGTGTTCACAATGGCGACTGGGTGGAGTCACTGGAGCTCCCGTGGTTGCACTAAGGTCAGAGCAGCGCTTTGCTGCGAGGGCCTTCAAGGCTGCTTGCAGCTTTAATTTAAATGTGGAACACAAAAATATAAAGAAAATAAAACAGACACAAACTACCTAAAAGATTATAGGACAATAATGTCAACAAAAACAGTTTGACACATTATCCTCTGAGATGTGGAGACACACAACAAAAACTTTTAACATGAAAATAAAACAGAAAATGATTTTAGTTTACAGATTGCATCTGTGACTCCATATTTGAACCAGAGATTTATTCCAGCATGTAGCGGTTGAGTAAAGGATGTCTGGACTTTGTGTAGGAGAGTCATGGTTTCAGAAAATTTGTATAAAGACAGATACCTGCTTTGTGATCCAGGTACACTCTGACTCTGAACTTATGCCCATCATAAAATAATATTTTTGGCCTGGCTGCTCCTCGGTGGGTTAGGGGTGGGCATGGGTTCAGGGTTCTGGGGGAGTGTCGTTCCCGGGCTGGGGTCCTGGCTTGACCCGGGGGTCTCGGGTCTTGGCGGGTATGTTGTCGGGGTCTTGGGCCGGTGCCGGCGCCCGGCCCTGGCGCCCGGCCCTGGCGCCCGGCCCTGGTGCCCGGCCCTGGCGCCCAGCCCTGGCGCCCGGCCCTGGCGCCCGGCCTTGGAGCCCGGCCCTGGTCTGGTGGGGCCCTTGGTGCGCTGGTGGGCTTTGGGGCCTCTGATAGGTAATGCTTACCTTAAATAACTAAACAGACAACACAGTGTAAGTTCACAACCAAGCTTTTGCAAAAGGGGAGCCACAGCTTAAAACTCAAAGAGCTGAAGGCTGAAGACTCCAAAGACCTCTTGTTTGGGCTTGCCTTTTAATGACAGCAGGGATATGAAAAACAAGATAAGACAAAGGCTTGCTCAAGAAACTTGACAGGTTCCTCTTTAATCATGGAGAAGCAACATTCTGTGGTTTTACAAAAAAGCAGTTCTCAGAAACTGCTGCATGGGTGAGCTTTATCAGTTCCTGTCAGTTGGTTTAACTTTGCAAGTTCACAGCTTTAAGGTCAAACAGGCACTCTAAGACAAAAGGTTGATAAAGTTTTAAGATACGAAAACCCTATCATTTTCCCTCCTGTTTATCAATCTTTGTCATGAGCCAAGCTTCAATGCTAGGGATAAAACATCCATCCATTTTCTTTACCCGCTTATTCCATTTTGGGTCACGGGGGTCGCTGGTGCCCATGTCCAGCAATCACTGTGCGAGGGGCGGGGTACACCCTGGACGGGTCGCAAGTCCATCACAGGGCCACATAGAGACAAACAACCATTCACTCTCTCACTCACACCTAGGGACAATTTAGAGTTACCTATCAGCCTAACATGCATGTTTTTTGGACTGTGGGAGGAAACCGGAGTACCTGGAGAAAACCCACGCATGCACGGAGAGAACATGCAAACTCCACCCAGAAAGGCCCCTGGACCGGGGTTTGAACCAGGGACCTGCTCGCTGAGAGGCAGCAGCTCTACCAGTTACGCCACCGTGCTGCCGGGATAAAACATCAAATTAAAAAAAAAAAAACTTTCAATGTTCGTTATATAAAACAAAGCATGAAATCAAACTTTAAAAATCAGAACCAGGAAAAAATTATTATTATTATTATTATTATTATTATTATTATTAGCTGAAACTTAAGGTCAGCTCATTTTATTATTTTAATCATTCATTTATTCATACTTGGTGGATTATCATGTATATACATAGCATAGTGAGTGCAAGAGCAGACATCATCACAATACCTTTTGTTCATCACATTTTGTATACAGGAATCACAAGCAAATACACTTTATGCTTTATTTTCTAAGCAACAATATCATAGTACTGTTACAACTGACCATAGTTGTATGTGTCAACCTGCTGAAGTGGGACATAATCATCAGTGTCAGTGGACATTCTGCTTATTTGCAAATTCACCACTGCGACAGTGAAAGTCTTCATCATCATCTGTTTTATGCATGGCAGGATACAGGATACTGTGTGAACACACAGAAGAGAATTAGAACAGTCAGTATGGGTGTGCAAATCTTCAGTAACAAATGCCACCAGGGTCTGGAGGTCAGCCAAGAAAGAAAGTCAAAGTGTTGTGCTCCTGATGTTGCACTGTCTACATACCGCTTCAGCTGTTTTAGGTCGTTTAGAGCATCATGGATGTCTCCACCAGTTCCAGTTTCATCTAGGATGTAGGTGCAGCATGTGGTTCCTATAATCTTACATACCCCTCCTTGTGAGGTGGTGAGCAGGTCCAAGATGGCGTGGTTCTGGATGATCATGTCTCTCATTGTAGTCAATTCCTTTGTTGTTCCATTTGCCAGTCTGTAGGTGTCATTGATGAGGCGGAGGAGGGCATAATGGTTGATCTCGACGTGGTCTCGGATTTCACCGACTCTCACCCATGGGAACAGTCCTTGAAAAAACTTTTTTTTCTATTCCAGATCCTGAATTCCCATGGGACGCCGGTGCTGGCGGTGAGCCCTCCCCATCTATGCACCTCTGGTACTGGTGAATGTTTCTTCCTGGATGATGTTGTTGTGTGCTTCCTAAGGAGTACGACAGGGTTGGATAGGGGGACCAAAGCACAGAGGCCTCCCCACTGTGGTGGTAGTGCAGTGTAGGCTCTGTGGCCACACAGGAAGTACAAGTCAACCAGAGTTCTGGAGCCTCTGTCTCTTGGCACGGTGGTGCTGGAACCAGTGGTGTTTTGACGTCCTTTTGTTTGTAGGCTGATGTTGAATATGTGGCATTGGAGATGGCGTCCGAATTTCGGGTCCTGGTATGCGGCACAGTCGCCGGTGGTGTTTTTGCTTGCCACACAAGAAAAACATTTTAAAAACTTGGGTGTGTAATCACAAAAGGTGAGCACCTTTTCACACAGATTCCATGGGACAGAGCCCACGGTCGTGGTCCTGTTGTTGAACACACAGTGGCCAAGGGAGCCGGGCCTCGCCCTGGCTAGGGTAATCAGTTCAGGCAGTTGTATTGTCATTTGTGGCAATGGCAGGAGGAGGTCTGCCATTTGCCTGCAGTCTTGATCAGTTATGGACTTGTGGGTTTTTGTTGCAATTTGCAGGGGTGTGGAGTAGTTCCTCTGCTCCCACTCAATGGTTTGTTGTGATGTGGTGTTGTAGCTGGGGTGTGTGCTCAGACCTTACAGGCACTTCTGTTGCTCTATTGTGATGTTTCTGGTCTCAGGCCTGAGTTGTGAGTGGCATAGTGTAGGTGGGCACACACATAGCAGTTGACTTTGTTCCTTTTGTGTGCGGTTTTGTTCATCAGCTGCCATTACAGATTGGTGCTGTAGTCGTATGGGTGTGTCATCTCTCTTTTGCCTCTTAGGAGAGCTTCTCTGCCCATGCACCAGGTTACACAGCATGCTGCAGCCACTATACAGCTGAGGATCCACCTGGCATGTGGAGACCCCATTATTGCACAGTACACAGAAACACTGGGCCCCGGAAACCTAAAGAACAGGGATCTGTTGATTTCTTCACTGACATTGAGACGCCCAACCTCTATACGGAAGGGCCCCTTTGTAGTCAGACTTCCCCACTGCTCCAATGTTCTAGGGATCCAGCACTTTCTGTAACTTACAGTGGCTGAGATGTATCCAGCTGGGTCTTTCAGTGATCTTTACTGTAGTAGGTGTGGTCAGCAGTACTTGGAACGGTCCCTCCCAATGTGGGATGGCCCAGTTCTTCCTTTTGATCACTTTAATGTAGACCCAGTTGCCTGGTTTGATGGGTGGGCTGTTCTATGAAGGAGGAGAATCAGATGGCAGTAAATTTGCATTTGAAACATCTTTCAAATTCAAGGCCCTGATTATATAGTCTGCTAAAGTTTGTTCTTCATCTGCTTTTTTAGGTCTGCAGAAAAGAGGGGCACTCTGTATGGTCTGCCATGAACTATTTCAAAAGGTGTTAGGCCTTTTGAAGTATGTGTGATTCTCACTTTTTTAGATTTTTCTACCTGGATTATTGAGCATGCATCAGGATATTCTCATGTAGAGTTTCACTAAATCTAAACATTCTGGCCATGGCCTGCCTGTGGTTTCCATGCATTTTCTTAGTCTGCTTTTAACAGTTCCATTTGTTCTCTCTACCAGCCATGTACTCTGAGGGTGGTATGCACAGTGATTTTTTTAACGTTATGCCTAGGTGCCTTGTAGATCTTCTCTTGGTAATTGCAGTTTTTCTGTGTCATCTAAGCAGTTGTGTGGTGTTTCTTCGCTTGGCAGTGGCAACAATGTTGCTGGGTTAAGGAATGTGCATGTTTTTATCTCAATATGTGGCTGAGATATTACTGTGGCTGTGTAAGACAGATGTCTGGCAGGTGATAGAAAATTAATTTTGCTTTGCAGCAGGAGAACATCTATTGCGTGTGGGACTAACAGATGTAGCTTGTGAAACACTATGTCTGCTGATGAGGCCACAGCCATTGCCGCCACACATGCGGCTTGTACACAGGGAATAAGTGATAGTGCTACAGGGTCTAGTCTCTTAGAATAAAAGGCTAGAGGTTTTAGTTTCTCTCCATGGTTTTGTAGTAAGACTGATGTCATAAAGCCTTCCCTGTAATCTACAGTTTGCACAAAAGGTTTTTCATAATTTGGCAACACTAAAGTTGTTGTTTGCATTAGTGCTTGTTTTAGTTCAGTGAAGCTCTTCTCTGCTTCTCGAGTCCATGTTATTTTTTTCTGTCATGGAAATAGGAGTACCGTGTATTGGGTTTTGTAGGGGTTGTGTTTTTTCTGCATAATGCGGAATCCACGCCCTGCAGTAATTGCATAAGTCCAAGAATTACATCATCTGTTTCTTTATAATAGGTTTGGGTGCTTCAGCGATGGTTTGTTTTCTTATCTGTTGTATGTTTTTTCCTTCTGCAGTGAGTGTGTGGCCTAGATAATGTACTTCCTGACATACCCACTGCAGCTTATTTTTACTGACTTTATTTCCTGTTTTTGCTTAAGTGGTGAAGTGGAGCATGGGAATCAGTTTTACAAGCTTCTTCTGTTTTTGAAGCTACTAAAATGTCATCTGCATACACCAGAATTTGACTTTGTTCTAACGCTTGAAAGTTTGTTAGGCATGCCATAATGGCCTGAGTAAAGATGGTTGGGCTGTCAGCAAATCCTTGTGGCAACCTTGTATAGGTGTAACTTTGACCATTATGTGTAAATGCAAACCAAAATGGTGAGTCTTTGTGGATTTGGATAGAAAAGTACGTGTTGCTCAAGTCAATGATGGTAAAATACTTATTTTGGGGCCTTAATGAGTTTAATAAGTTGTGTGGGTCAAGTACATTAGGAGCTCTGGTTTGCACTGTCTCATTTACTGTACGTAAATCTTGGATCATGCACCAGTTTTTTCCATCTGCTTTCTGTACTAGAAAGATGGGAGTGTTACAGGGTGAGTCAGGGCATTTTCTTATTATTTCTCCGTTCACGAGGTCTGCTATAACAGGTTGAATTCCTTCTGATGCCTCAGGCTTCAGTGGATATTGCTTTACTCTTGGTCTCCAGTGAGATTTTGCTTTAATCTGCACTGGGGGAATAGATTTTAACAGTCCTACATCAGAGGGACCTGTGGTCCACAGGCTTTCAGGAAATTCAGAGAGTTCTGCTTTCTCCTCTGTTGTTACGAGTCTTTCTGTCTGTCAGGTTAGACCATGTACACGAGCCTCTCCTGTTGCAACTTCACACAGGATTTGTTTCCACATGTCACAGCTTGGGCTGTAGCTCCGCCTATCTTCTGCTAGTTTATAGTCATCTGCTACATCAGCTAATTTTATTCTGGGCCCCACATCTGCCCATGCTATGTTATGGGGTTTATACAGCGAGATGTGTGGGACTGCATTTAGTTTGTACATTGGTTTAGCTTCAGAGGGGAGGAGTACAATTACTGCTGCAAACGATCTGTAGTCTGTGCACATGGCTGTTATTGCAAGAGTTTTTGAGGGTTGTTTTGTGAATTGTGAGATGTATTCATCTTGTGGGTCTGACAGAACATTCATTGTCACATGCAACTGACTGTAAGACATTTCATCATGAGGATGTCTCATTTGCATTTTTACTTCTGTTAGCAGATGGCTTGGGAGCATTGGATTTAGGTTTGGAGATATGTCATATGAGCAGTAAAGTTTTTCATCTTTCATTGATGCATAGACATCGTTAGTTTTTACTCTGTACGTGCTCATTCCATCTTTTATAGGGACAATTGCAATTCCTAATTTTGTCATCAGGTCTCTGCATAAGAGATTTATTGGACATTTAGGAGACAGGACTACAGAGGCAATGATTTTAAGTCCTGTTTCAGAGTCCTCTATCACAACTGGTTTTGATATGGACTCTTTGTTTGATTATCCGTCTGCTGATTTGACCCAAATTGAGCTAAGTGATGGTTTTATGTTTGGTATTTTTGCTTTTAGTACTGTTTTACACGCTCCAGAATCACAGAGGAACTCTACTTGTGTTCCTGCTATATTTAAGGTCACATATGGTTTATCTTTTAATGCATTTAAAATGTCCCAAGCAGTACACACATCCATCATCTCTTCAGAGGTCTGGACTGTATGTGTTTCTGAGGGGGCGGAGTCTAGTCACGCAGAAAAGTTTATGTGACCGTGACCTCTGCCTCCTCTTCTTGTAATGATTAAGTAAACTAAGGACCCAGAAATGTTTCCAACATACAAAAAGGCATTTACAGGCTTTATTTTAAATGAAGACTGCAGCTCTGGACACTGGACCTCAGGGACTGATTTGCAGATCTGAAGCAGAGAGAGGCAGGTGAGTGACAGGGGCAAGGCAGGTCAATTTTAGCTCAGAAAGAGATTAGATCAACCTTTCAAGGATAAGGACATCCCAAGAAGAGCATGGTCTGAGCAAATGGTCCAGACAGATGATGAGGTCTTCACAGACAAACAGGTTAGAGAAATCGGCAGGCTGAGCAGAATCCAGAGGGCCAGGCAGGGGTCAAACCATAAGATCCGAGAGCAACAACTTGTCAGGCAGAGGAGCAGGCAAGACAAAGTAAAAAGCCAGGCAGGGGTCAAAACCTTGAGATCAGAGAGCAAAGGTTGGCAGACAAGGATCAGGCATAAACAGGGGTTCAGAAAGGCAGAAATGGGTCAGGTTCTTTAAAGAGCTTGGTTTGGCTTGAAAAGGCTGGATCTCTTTGGCTGAAAGCTTCAGATAATCTGGCACTGGTGCAGTGGCTGAGAGAGGCTTTTAAAAAGCTTGAGATAATTAGGCAGACACAGGTTAGCTGTGTTAAGTGGTAGGAGTTGAGGGGGAGCAACAAAATAAGGAAACATGACATTGTAGTGGACTAGGCCTCTGACCAAAACCTGCCTCTTGAGACCTTCGTGGGCCAGGAACTGTTATTTCATTGATTTGAATCCAGAAATACAAATGAGCTCATCCAGAGACTTTCTAATTGTATCCTGAACTAATCAATTGAAAGAACACTCTCTTTTTTATATTATCATTACTATTTTACAATATCTTGATAATCAAAAGTGTGTTTAGTTCATACCATTTTTAAATGTTGAAGTGGACCACTCATTTTAAATCAACTGTGAAACAGTATTAATGATTTTTTAAATCCTCATTCAAATTAGAAATCAAGTTAAATGTCTATTTTACAAAGTAATTATGCATTTTTTGATCTTCTGTCTGAAATGAGAGAGTGATGTCGGTCAAAAGTCGGAGACAGTCAAAAACAAGTTTTTGGAACGAGCTGTCATGTTTTTAACACTAGAAGTCCCAGAGAAGGGTCATTTAACATTTCTACCTTTGGAACCCAGAGACAGGTCGAGTGACCTGAAGGATTTTAGCTAACATCCTATAATGAGCTGTTAACAGGCGCTTTTGTTTTGTAAATAAGGCCATTACTGGTGCACCACAGGAGGGGGCACGCTTAATTCCCAACTAACTGTTTTCCATTGAGTTTAGCCATTTAGTTTCTAGTTAGTTATATTCAGTTTATTGTATTTTATAATATGAAGATTTTTTATATATATATTGGTGGCACGTTGTTGCACATTTTGAACAAATTGAAGTCGATTTACCGTTTATTTTTCAATTGGTTTGACTCATTTCTTGAAACCGAGATGACATTCTCAAAACACCATGTGAAACACAACTCAAGAGACTTTGCATTTTGAGGTTACTGACAATTTGTATGAAACACATATTTTGTTTTGATATATATAGTATTTAGCTTAGTTTTGAGCAAAAAAGCACAGACCATAAGCAATTGTGTGTAAGTCAAGAGGACTAAAACTTCAGCATGAGAAATACAAAAAACAACAACCGTTATTTGTTTCCATGTTTTTTATTTTTGTCATAAAAATACAAGGGATAAAACAATTCTACACATATTTACACTATGCTCTAGTGGGGGGGCTGCGTGTGTGTGAGTGGCATGTCCTCCTTGTGTGACTGGCATTTCAGCACTCACTCAGCAGTCCATCTGCACTGTCGAAACATACCTGGCACTGCCAGGGTATGTCCCTGGTACATTTGCCACATGTGTATTTGTAGCAGTTGACGCAGCTCACAGTTGCACAATTGTTCATGCATCGATGTTTGATCTGACACTTTGCCCTTTTGCCAGGGCTGGGTGTGGAAGGTTGTTGCTGAAGCAGTTTCTCCTTGCGTGCCTTCTTCTCACAATTAATTTGGTTATTTTTTTCTAAACTGTCATTTTGAACCCACTTCTCTTTTTTCTGAAAGAAAAACATTACTAAAATCTTTTAGAAAAACTTTTGCATATATCTTGAAACAGATTGTATGTTTTGCAAACTTTTGTTTTGTTCATTTGGCAAAATGACCTGGATAATGCATCTCTCCCAAAACACTTCATGTATGCTTCAAAACAAAATATGTGTTTCATACAAATTGTCAGTAACCTCAAAATGCAAAGTCTCTTGAGTTGTGTTTCACATGGTGTTTTGAGAATGTCATCTCGGTTTCAAGAAATGAGCCAAACCAATTGAAAAATAAACGGTAAATCGACTTCAATTTGTTCAAAATGTGCACTAACGTGCCACCAAGAGATATAAGTTCAAAATATAACCAGTTGATTTCGCATCTGTTTGGAGTATTAGATGGACGTTTGTGTGAGTTCAGCTTATCTCTCCCCTGCTGATTCCTAAGGCAATGGCCACATTTACAAATGAAAGGATGCTAATTGGAGCCATCAGAGTTGTCCGGTTTGAAGCACTACTTTGACTAAGGTTGCGCTTTTTTGCGCAAGTGAACCTGGCTTCTAAATCCCCCGCTCCCTGGATTGGACATTGGAATGCAGTCTGGTGAGGTGGGTGTGTCTGAGTTACTTGTGTGCATATTTAAAACAAATGGCAGTTAATGGCCCGCAAATTGTTGAGGAGAAGGAGGGGGTTTGTCCTCAGGATCTTGAAAATCTAGTCACTCTAGTGCTAAGGGTCTTTTGACCCTTTTTCAGGACTTCTGGGGGGAGGTCAAAATTCCTGGGACTTCTAGTGTTAAAGCTCTCAGACAGTAAACGAGAGAACTGGCACCTGCAGTGTTTCTCACTTCGCCAAAACATTTCTCTGTCTTTTCCTAAACATTTCTGCTGCTTTCTTGACTTGAAAAAACCCTTTGACGTCACTAGAACCACACCCCTGTTGGTTGCTTCAACCAATCAGGACTTCCTAAAAGTGACCAGAAGCAGAACTCTTTAAAAGTCGACACTTCCTGGAACTGTCAGTCTCTTCTGAGTCTCTTCTGACCTCTTCTCAGTCTTTTCTGAGTCTGTGGAGTAATGGCTGACGTCTTCTGAAGTTCTTCTGAGTCTTTCTGGAGTACTGTGGAGTAGTTCTGGAGTTTTTCCACTGCTGAGTGGAACTTCGGACTCAGTTTTCCAGGCTGATGGAGTCATTCATCTCTGCAGGAGTCACGGTGCCTCGCTGTGGCTCCACCCGGCGAATGCCCTATAACTGCTGAGGAAGTTTGTTCTGTAGAATGGAGTATCTCACGACTTCTGCCGAGTCGCAGCCGCCCTGAGGAGACGCTGAAAGGTAGCGTGCCAGGGACCTCTTGACCACAGCGGACCCATTCTCTGCCAAGGTAAAGAGTTGTTCACGAGCTTCACTACAAGTGTACGGCGGTGAGCTGTGCTTGAAAGGAGCGTGTTGTTCTGGTCTACAGACATAAATCTTCCTCCATATATTTCCTTTAAACTCCTCCATAATTTCCCATCTTTAAACTTCTATCTTGCCAGTAATTAATCCAGATGCCTTCAGAAATGTCTGTTGTTTTTATTAAGTAAAATGTGCCAAGTTTTATTAATCAGAACCAGATCAGTCTAATCAAGTGTTCAATGTTTTGATATTAAATTTTGATTCTGTTAATAAATGACCACATTTATTTTGATGGGTCAAAGAAAATTAATGTCTCATGTCACTGATTAAACCATCTACGCACAGTACCTCTGTCACATATCTGTACGTAGCTCGAAAAAGAGAGAACCCGTTAATTTAAAATATGACTGTAGTGAAGCTCTGAAGCAAACCTAGCCTTTTACAACAATCTGGTGGCCCGTACGGTCTCTAAAGAGCTTCTCATGGCCCGCGTGGTCTCTAATGCCCCTTTTCCACCGTCACAGAGCGGATCAGATCAGTTCGGGTTGGTTCAGATCGGTTCGGGTCTGTTGTGTTTCCATGTACATTTCTGGACCGGCTCTGTAGGCGGGGACTAGAATCCAACTCGTCTTACCACCTGGTGGCAGTAGTGCTCCCTTAAGCTACTTACTAGCCACCACTAAACGTATTAGAAGAAGAACACCCTGAAGGTTTTGTCACACGATGTTGTGGAAGAGATGTCATGCTCTAATGGAGTACCTCATGAGCTGTAACTTATAAACCTGATTCATAATCCTACCTTACTGCCTTCCCTGCTGCTTTAAACCCATGTGTTTTTCATTTTAGTATAGATTTTTACAATAAAGATGTATTAAAAATATCTTCACTTTTATTATTTGCAGATATGCACAAGGTTCATGTTAAAATTGCAAAACATCACACTGTGCTGTAATCTTTGAAACTGCTTTTACAATAAGATACAGACTTGAAAACAATTAGGTTAAATTTTGTCCTTGAATTTTAAAATTTGTCTTTCATTAAATTAAAACATAAATTTATTACTTATTAATCTAAAAAAGTCTGGTCCTCTGGACATTCAAAAAACAAAACTAACAAAAAACATTTAGTTTATTTATTATAAACTGTATTGTTTGTTTTGTGAATGTCCAGAGGACCAGACTTAACTTTTTAGATTTTTCTACCTGAATTATTGAGCAGCATCAGGATATTAATTAATAAATAGTCAGTTGGTTTGTGAACACCATGGGGTCCTAGAAGAGTTGAAGAGGTGGCTGTTGATGTCTGTGCCTCCCTGGTGAAGATGCTGCTCCCACAACCCTGAAGCAGAAGAGGATGGATGGATGGATGGATGGATGGATGGACGGGTGGCGAAGGAGGAGACCATCAAACAGCAGGAGTGGTCAGTTCAGGTGAACTCCTGCCTGTTTGCTTCAGATCAGCTGTTCAAATCTCTGCAGGTTCAAATAAAAGGTGCACCAGGACTTTCAGCTGAATCTCTCGGGCCACAGTTGTACGGCCGATAAATGATAACTGCTAAATGATAACTGATAACTGATGACTGATAACTGCTAAAAGATAACTGATGACTGATAACTGATAACTGTCCTTTCTGAATTTTTGACTGTTTTTGTGTCACTTCATCCTAGAACAAAACATTTATAACATAATAACAGTTGAGCAGATTCTAGTAATCTTTTCTTAGGATTCATTAAAGATCAAATGCAATTGGAAATTCTTCTCAATTCCAGTATGAATTTAAACAAACACTTTATGAACTTAACATTGTAAAATTTGTTTAGGAAATTTAATGTTCAAGGACACCACTTAAGAAAAAAATTGTTTAATATGAAAAGTAAGAAGTGAAAAATGTACAAAAATAAAAACTACTGCGTCCAACTAATGATTGTGTCTGTCCCTTGTCTCACGGGCTTCATCCAGAAGAAGACACAAGTGTTGTTCCTGCTGTGTCCGCTTCAGTTCTTCATGTTCATTCAGTGATGAAATAAGACTTTTCTTTACTGGACTCTTTTCTCTTTCTCTTCACTAGAAAGAAGAAAAAGTGGTTAATTCAAGCTACATACTGTTTTTGAATAAATGCATAAAACAAAGAAAGGTGCTGCTAACAGCTATAATAGATATATTAATAATAATAAACTGATCAAATAAGAAAATGAAAAATAAATTGATTTAAAAATAATGAAAATGATAATAATGGATATATGAATCAGAAAGTATTACACAGATGCAGATATTCTTTGTCATTCGCACCCCATGTGGTCCATGTGGTGGATGATCAAAATTATGTTCACAGGGTCCCAGTTACATCCAACAATAAAATATAAAAGAAAAACAGTAATAAGATCTAAGATATGAACTAATAAAAACATCAACTAAAAATATGATAAGCTCTAATAGCATAAAAACATTAAACACAATACGCAGAACAGCAGCACGGACATGAGTCTGTGTGAACTGATGAGCACAAATGAACACAGCAACATGAAACAGATCAGCAGCAACATGAAACAGATCAGCAGCAACATGAAACTGATCAGCAGCTACATGAAACTGATCAGCAGCAACATGATGTGATTATTCACAGTTATATATTCATGAGGCTGCACAAACTCAAGTTCATGTTGCTGTTTGACGTATTGTTTTGATTGTTTACTGCTATTAGTGCTTAGTGTTTTATTAGTAGATGTTTTTTAGTTGATATTTTTCTTAATTCATATCTTAGATCTTATTACTGTTTTTATTTTACATTTTGTTGTCTGTAACTGGGACCCTGTGTACATAATTTCATCCCAATTCAGTATTTATTCAACATTTTAGTTTTTTACTTTAAAAATAAAATAAATCAAGTCCTTATCGGCACAAATAAAGTGATGTGGAACAGTTGCATCTGTTCTTACCGAGCACAGAAGCTGCAGCATTGTGCTGCTCTGTGAGGTGCAGCTGGGCTGTGATGGAGACCTGTCAGGTGTAGACTCCTCTGATGGAGACCTGTCAGGTGTAGACTCCTCTGATGGAGACCTGTCAGGTGTAGACTCCTCTGATGGAG
The DNA here is from genome assembly GCF_014905685.2 of Nematolebias whitei. Taxonomy (NCBI): domain Eukaryota; kingdom Metazoa; phylum Chordata; class Actinopteri; order Cyprinodontiformes; family Rivulidae; genus Nematolebias; species Nematolebias whitei. The sequence goes on along the minus strand of NC_056501.1, from coordinate 48,366,991 downwards.
CTCTGTCAGGTGTAGACTCCTCTGATGGAGACCTGTCAGGTGTAGACTCCGCTGATGGAGCAGGAGCCTGGAGGCTTGGAGGCTTGGAGGGTTTAATGTGGAGTTTAGAGATGAACCATCACGTGCTGAAATACGTTCTGGATAAAATACAGTGAGAAACGGGACCGGAGGACAGTTAGCATTTATGCAAATTAGCTTAGCATCGTAGCACCGACGTTGTACTATTATGGCGTCAGCCTCTTTTGTTAGTTAAAAATATGTTCAGAACCGATGGGATGAGTAATTTAAAATATGTTTAAAGTTAGAAAACACTCACCATCTTCTATAAATGGTTCAAGTAGAGCAGTAGTCGTGTCCAAACCACCCTCCAATCCTCCATCTAGCTCGCTTTGACTTTTTTCGTCGGCCACCAAGCAGAACAACACCTGCACTTCTGCATTTGACCACAGCTTTGATATTATTGTTGTTGTATAGCTTCAAAATACTAAAAGATACGCTCCTCGTGTTATCGCTAATGGCAAGCGGTAGAGAAAAAAATGGTGGATCGGGTTGTTTGGAAAGAC
>NC_056501.1:48358737-48361428 GCF_014905685.2 Nematolebias whitei | reverse complement strand
AGTACCTCTGTCACATATCTGTACGTAGCTCGAAAAAGAGAGAACCCGTTAATTTAAAATATGACTGTAGTGAAGCTCTGAAGCAAACCTAGCCTTTTACAACAATCTGGTGGCCCGTACGGTCTCTAAAGAGCTTCTCATGGCCCGCGTGGTCTCTAATGCCCCTTTTCCACCGTCACAGAGCGGATCAGATCAGTTCGGGTTGGTTCAGATCGGTTCGGGTCTGTTGTGTTTCCATGTACATTTCTGGACCGGCTCTGTAGGCGGGGACTAGAATCCAACTCGTCTTACCACCTGGTGGCGGTAGTGCTCCCTTAAGCTACTTACTAGCCACCACTAAACGTATTAGAAGAAGAACACCCTGAAGGTTTTGTCACACGATGTTGTGGAAGAGATGTCATGCTCTAATGGAGTACCTCATGAGCTGTAACTTATAAACCTGATTCATAATCCTACCTTACTGCCTTCCCTGCTGCTTTAAACCCATGTGTTTTTCATTTTAGTATAGATTTTTACAATAAAGATGTATTAAAAATATCTTCACTTTTATTATTTGCAGATATGCACAAGGTTCATGTTAAAATTGCAAAACATCACACTGTGCTGTAATCTTTGAAACTGCTTTTACAATAAGATACAGACTTGAAAACAATTAGGTTAAATTTTGTCCTTGAATTTTAAAATTTGTCTTTCATTAAATTAAAACATAAATTTATTACTTATTAATCTAAAAAAGTCTGGTCCTCTGGACATTCAAAAAACAAAACTAACAAAAAACATTTAGTTTATTTATTATAAACTGTATTGTTTGTTTTGTGAATGTCCAGAGGACCAGACTTAACTTTTTAGATTTTTCTACCTGAATTATTGAGCAGCATCAGGATATTAATTAATAAATAGTCAGTTGGTTTGTGAACACCATGGGGTCCTAGAAGAGTTGAAGAGGTGGCTGTTGATGTCTGTGCCTCCCTGGTGAAGATGCTGCTCCCACAACCCTGAAGCAGAAGAGGATGGATGGATGGATGGATGGATGGATGGACGGGTGGCGAAGGAGGAGACCATCAAACAGCAGGAGTGGTCAGTTCAGGTGAACTCCTGCCTGTTTGCTTCAGATCAGCTGTTCAAATCTCTGCAGGTTCAAATAAAAGGTGCACCAGGACTTTCAGCTGAATCTCTCGGGCCACAGTTGTACGGCCGATAAATGATAACTGCTAAATGATAACTGATAACTGATGACTGATAACTGCTAAAAGATAACTGATGACTGATAACTGATAACTGTCCTTTCTGAATTTTTGACTGTTTTTGTGTCACTTCATCCTAGAACAAAACATTTATAACATAATAACAGTTGAGCAGATTCTAGTAATCTTTTCTTAGGATTCATTAAAGATCAAATGCAATTGGAAATTCTTCTCAATTCCAGTATGAATTTAAACAAACACTTTATGAACTTAACATTGTAAAATTTGTTTAGGAAATTTAATGTTCAAGGACACCACTTAAGAAAAAAATTGTTTAATATGAAAAGTAAGAAGTGAAAAATGTACAAAAATAAAAACTACTGCGTCCAACTAATGATTGTGTCTGTCCCTTGTCTCACGGGCTTCATCCAGAAGAAGACACAAGTGTTGTTCCTGCTGTGTCCGCTTCAGTTCTTCATGTTCATTCAGTGATGAAATAAGACTTTTCTTTACTGGACTCTTTTCTCTTTCTCTTCACTAGAAAGAAGAAAAAGTGGTTAATTCAAGCTACATACTGTTTTTGAATAAATGCATAAAACAAAGAAAGGTGCTGCTAACAGCTATAATAGATATATTAATAATAATAAACTGATCAAATAAGAAAATGAAAAATAAATTGATTTAAAAATAATGAAAATGATAATAATGGATATATGAATCAGAAAGTATTACACAGATGCAGATATTCTTTGTCATTCGCACCCCATGTGGTCCATGTGGTGGATGATCAAAATTATGTTCACAGGGTCCCAGTTACATCCAACAATAAAATATAAAAGAAAAACAGTAATAAGATCTAAGATATGAACTAATAAAAACATCAACTAAAAATATGATAAGCTCTAATAGCATAAAAACATTAAACACAATACGCAGAACAGCAGCACGGACATGAGTCTGTGTGAACTGATGAGCACAAATGAACACAGCAACATGAAACAGATCAGCAGCAACATGAAACAGATCAGCAGCAACATGAAACTGATCAGCAGCTACATGAAACTGATCAGCAGCAACATGATGTGATTATTCACAGTTATATATTCATGAGGCTGCACAAACTCAAGTTCATGTTGCTGTTTGACGTATTGTTTTGATTGTTTACTGCTATTAGTGCTTAGTGTTTTATTAGTAGATGTTTTTTAGTTGATATTTTTCTTAATTCATATCTTAGATCTTATTACTGTTTTTATTTTACATTTTGTTGTCTGTAACTGGGACCCTGTGTACATAATTTCATCCCAATTCAGTATTTATTCAACATTTTAGTTTTTTACTTTAAAAATAAAATAAATCAAGTCCTTATCGGCACAAATAAAGTGATGTGGAACAGTTGCATCTGTTCTTACCGAGCACAGAAGCTGCAGCATTGTGCTGCTCTGTGAGGTGCAGCTGGGCTGTGATGGAGACCTGTCAGGTGTAGACTCCTCTGATGGAGACCTGTCAG